>NC_142609.1:27410074-27606330 GCF_041222555.1 Hakea prostrata | reverse complement strand
ATTTATAGATATCAATAGTCTAGATTACAACTTGAGAAACAAGCCATCTTGCCCTCTAAAAAAGGAAATAAAGAGTACAACTTATGGATATAATTTTTTAGTCTTCTTACTTGTAAATCCAGTCCAAAATAGAAAGTATTGAAAAAGGAAAGTTCTAAAATTAGTAACTAATAGAAAATAGAAACTATGCTTTTTAGCAACTACCAATTTGTGTAGCAAGATTCCTATATTAGAAAGAATAACATACCTAAAAAGGAAACAATGAATAATGGCATAACATTGTTCATGTTACTGTTCAAACTTCAACAATAATTTAAGGTATATTGTGTATTGTATTGGGGATGTGAGTCAGCATGTTTGAATTAGGAGAGTAGTGTCAGATAAATTTGTAGAATAGATTAAAGATTTGAATGAAGTAGGGATTAGTGTGAGATCTGAAGAAGGTAAGGTTAGGGAATTCTCTAATTTAAATTTGATTACACCGGGGTTCAGCCTTAAGCACTTATTTATTTGCGCTTATCCTAGCATTCTATCCAATAACATTCAAGATGAGGTGCTGTGTGTATCATTTTCTTCATTGTTGACATCGTTGTGGTGGATGAGACAAGCGAAGGCTCATCTATAAATTTGTATGTTCTAATATAGGGTGTGGTTTATTTTATTTCTCTTTTTTGGGTGTGGTGGAGGGGGAATATATCAATAATGGACCCAATTTGCTTTTTACTGATAGTGGCATTATCTATCTTGCATGTGTTGAACCCACAACACCACCCCCAGTGTTGTTAAAGTGTCCGCCTAGGCGGTAAAGTGGTTTTGCTGCTTTTTCGCGTAAGCGCTACCATTTTGTTGCCTTGTGCGCCTTATTGCTGCCTAGACACTAAAGCAGCTGCTTTTTTGACATTTTGTACATAATATTGTTTTTGTAATTTTTTTAAAATCAAAATTTATTTTACAAAATCATATATAAATTTAATAGCTTAGTCATTTTGGAATTGAGTCCTAGATTGCAAAGGAACTCCGAGGCCCAAAGTGACATAGGACCTCTATAGGCTCCGGGGCGCTGCACCCACACCCCTATCGGACGACCTCCCCATAACCTGTGCCCGTTGGCAACAAAATGTGAAGCATGAGCCATACTCAACATCAAGAATCAATGCAATCATTTAATGGATTATGACTTGGAAATTAGAATAATGAGATCTATTAATTTATCGTGTTCGCTTTATTAGTACATAGTCATTGTTATGATGCTTGATGAGATGAACTTATGTTTGTGGTCTTTTTTTTGGATAATTTTTCATGATTATGATTCTTGAATGCTTTCTTTTTTGGATGAATGTGACTATTGAATGTTTTTTTTTTTTAACTTATTATAGAAAGTAGTTGTATTAAAAAGTAGTTGTATTGACAAATTTTGACCCAACTGCTTTGGTCGCCCTACTGTCGCCTAGGTGCCGCTTTGTTCCCTACTCTCCTAGGCGGAGCCCCAATCGCTTTCATCACCATGCCACCTTAACAACCTTGCCCCCCCCCCTTCCCAAAAAAAAAAAAGAAAAAAGAGAAAAAATAAATAAAATGGGGTGGTTGAGAAATTGTCATTTGTAAAAATTATGGTGTCATTGTGGTTCTAAAGGAAGGGAAAAATAGATGATTAATTTTCAGTTTTGCAGATCTTTTTAGTGTACCGGACCAATTATGTTGAATACTAATGAGCATTTAAAGAATTTGAGTATGTAGAGATGTTGATATACCATTCTTGATCACCCTAAATTCAAACAATATTGGCCATTTCCACTACGTAGCATGCACAATTTTATGTTTCTTTACCATTGTAGCTATTAGTAAGATTTGGCACCATTTTGTCACTGGTGTCCACCAAGTTGCTTTTATATTTCTTAATTGCTTGATCTCTTTTCTTTGATTTTCCCCTATCGATGCAACTTATTGATTGGTATCTTTGGATCAATCTACTATGTAGCCTGCAGAGAAATATCCCAATATTTTTCCCGAGAAGTCTGTTTTCTCTAGGTAAAGAATCTATTCATACCCTTATGCTCCTCTTATAAATAACAATGCCTCAGTTCAACTATCTTTGTTAATGCTGACAGTTTTTGTGATGTAGGTTTCCCTATGCATTACCTTGCGTTGTCACATCAGTCTTTGCAGTGGTTGTATTTATAGCATGTTTTTGGCTTCCGGTATGTCTCATCTTGCAACATTTATCGTTTCCTTTAAATGAAGATGCTGGCCTCATTGATATTGTTTTGTATATTGTATATTGTATCAGTTGAAATTCATTTGTTTCACTGTTGGAGAAGAAAGAGGAAGAAAGAAAAAATCTTCTAACAAAATACCTATCTGTGTATCATTTTTAGAAATATCAGTGTTGTTGATACTCTTTTGGCCATCTTTTCATATTATTATTATTATTATTACTATTATTAGGGAAAATTCTATACCTGTTTGTTTGTATTTGTAATGCTACTCAAGTGCACATGTTGCAATCAAGTAATAAAGTATGAGTAAGAGTAGAGCATCCATAGAAAAAATTATCTTTGCAAAAGGGATACTAATTACAAAAAAATTAATGTTAAGTATTTGGATTAATAAACTAATTACAAAAGGATAAGTAAAATAAATAAGAGATTCTAAAATCAAAGGCCCACAATAAGTAGAAACTTAATCCATGGTAAAGATGTTAGGATTCAATTTCCCTAATGCTGAATCTGGGTTGTGAATGGTACAACAAACAAATTAGAGAACCTGGAAGCTCAAAACAAAGTGTTGCACAAGTATCTTCCGATCTGCTTATGCATTCATCATCTTACTTTAATTCTAGCATATCCCTGTGGAGAAATAAACTGAGGATGCCACACCTGAGTTTCGATGGAGGCTATGTGAGGCAAGTGAATATTCCTGTCTTACTAATTAACTTAATCCACACAAGAATTTAGCTGACACGCATTGTACAACATTGGTCTATCTTCAATCAACTTCCCAGCAAATTGAAACCACAGAGTACATTCAAAGATGGGCCAGTCAATAAATGAGAATAAGCAAAAGAGAATATATTGACCACACTGATATCAAACATTTCTACAATAAACTCACAACAAGCTGAACATTCAAGCTCAAATTACAGGATTAGATACTGTATCGTCCCAGCGTAGAGTGGAATTAACTCATATTGAAGTTCAAAAACAAAGATGTTATTGTAGCTATCGTTGAAATACAATTAGCAAAAATAAAAATTGAAAAATAGAATAAAATGTAGAGAGCCAGATGACATTTCCATGTTGTACCAGCCGTATCCAGCTGCTGCTTCCTTGTTTGGCCTCTACTTTCTCCTGCTGTTTTTGCCCCCTTTCCTGTTTGGAGTCATCCACCCTTTTCTTAGATCACCTCTCTTTCTTCTTTATGTGCTAGGGTAAAATCTAGCTATAAGATTTGAACATTATTCCTTGAATTTAATGGCCAAGATCCTTTAGGTAGTAAGGCAAAAAAGTCTTTACGGTCAGCTGGCCACTTTTGCTAATGTCACTTGATGTGTGCCATGTCTGCTTGAGTGTCTCAAACCTGGGAAATAATGTTGGGACATTACTGTAACTTTATTGCAGCAAACTCTGAAGTTCAGATTTTTGTCACCTTCCCACATCTCATGCCATGTCTTTCTTCAGTATGATGCTTCACTTCCTACAAGGTCAAAAAATAAGATTCATTCATTCCATCTTAATTAAAGAAAAATTCCAACAAAAAATAAAATAAAAGAACTAATCTAACCTTAAGATGCTAAGACTTTATACTACCATTAAGTGATAGCATCCACCAGAAAAATAGGATGAATCACTGGTATATCTAAGCATAAAATCATTAGAAATAACTCTATTTCCTAGAGTTAACAGTCCCTGTATTTACTCTCTGTTTATTGTTACTCCCTTCTCAAGAGTTTCACCTTTGCGTCCCCAAGAAAATGAACTATCATCTCTCCTAAAATTTCAAAATGGCCAAATTACCCTTCATTTATGCCTCTTTAATGGATTAAAGCAATTTCTTTTTTCTTTTTCCTTTTCTCACTCTTTTATAGGAACCCATCATGTAAGATATTCTTTTCCCTTTCACTCTCTTTTATAAGAACTATTTATTTTATTTTTATTATTTTTTTTTTTGTGTCCTCAGAGACTACATGAACTGCCCGATTGACCGATGGCTCTAACATGGCTGATTTGCTTGACCTTCAACATTTATTCAGAATAAACTAAAGGTTTTTCCTTTTTAGTTGCATAGATTATTATAAAAGTAGAGAAATAAAAAAAGATACATTTAATCATGTTTACTGGATTTAATAAAGATGGTGAAAGAAAAAAGAAATATAATCAATGGATTCCTTTAAGCAGAAGCAAAAAAAGGAAAAAAGAATTAAGAAAGGAAAATTAATAAACAAAATCATTCTATAAAAGAAGAAGAAAGGAAAACCCTTAAAAAATGCATGTGATCATGTAAAATGGATTCCAATAAAAGAGGTAGAAAAGAAAAAGAGAAGAAAAAAAAAAAAGAAAGAGAGAGAGAGAGAAGGAAAAACAGATGAAAAATTCAGCATAATCAATTAAAGCCTTAAAGGGTTAAAATAGAGGGTAATGTGACCATTTTGAAGAGTTAGGGGAGAATTAGAGTTAATAGTTCACTTACGGGAAAATTAGTGGTGAAACTTTTTAGAGTGAGTTAGAATAACTAGAGAGTAAGTATTGGGGAGAGAGACAAAAATCCCTTAATATCATTTTGAGAGTGGAGAGTTTCTACTAATGTTTGTGTTTACATAGTTTCAATTCATTTTGTTTTAGCATAAATCTTGTTATCTTGGTGAGAAAATTACTGTCTTGTTAATATTTAGTGCCTCAATCATCTAATAGGTTTGGTGGAATCTTCAGACTTTATAGAATAATTTTTGCTGCCTGAATTACTTTTCTTACAAAACTACTACTACTACCATAGGAAACGTTGCATATGCACAAGGGAAAAAATGAAGAACGACACAACTCATATGATGCTTTAGAGGCTCCTTTAGATGTTTCTGATGCCAAAGAAGTGACAGATGAAATTCAGCGAGGTGGAACACCTAAGGAGAGCCTTTTAAAGAATTGGCCTCTAATGTCAGCTATTGTTGTATACTGTGTTTTTTCACTTCATGACATGGCCTACACAGAGGTAATATTCAAGTTTTATATTATTGTTGTTTGAAATGGCTTGACTTGGAAACAACTTATGGTATTGTGACTCAATTATATCCTTTAGTCCTTAATTGATCCCTGTGTAGTTTAATGGTTTTTCAAATGCTGTTGTGAATGATGATAATTCATTAAGTGCAGTCCTTATTTTACCAGTCAGTATGCAGTTGTATATGGATGGCAAAGAAATACATGTTACTCTATGCAACTGTTATTGTTTGGCCGTTTTAATGATGAGACATACTTGGGATGTTGGAACCCAGTTGGTCCCACATGACCGGAAAGCGGTTCACATTGTCTTCAAGATTTAGGACTTGGGATCAGGCATTGGATCAATCTCCGCTTAATTCGATAATAGTAATCTGAACATCAAGAATATAAGCAGGGTGTTTAGGGTCAACCATTGCCAAAACAGAATCAAGTATATTCCTTACAAATGTGACACATGTCAAAAATCAGCAGGATCCAAGATCCGTGGACTACAGGCCAGGGGCAGAATCCCACTAATTCAGCAGAAAAAAATGAAATAAAATACTTGTACCAATGAGTAGAGTCAAATCCTAAAAAAGAAGCAAACAAAGCTCGAACAGTATCACCTGAGAATGCACAACAATAGTCACATAAACATAGGAAGACAGAGTACTACCAGCAGCATACATGGTCCCAGTTGAGGAGATCAAAGCAATGAAAAAATTTCAAATCTTGGATCAAGTTGCTCCTCTAGGCAGGGGAAAAGCTACTCTCAGAAAAACAGCATCATTGAGTGGGTGGACCTTATGCAACATGCATTCAGATTTTGAAAGAAGAAAGTTACCTAGAAAAATAGTAACAATTGGTAATTAACAATAGTGAATCAGACTTTGAAGAATTAGATCTTCATATAATAATGGTCTGTTCACGTTCAAGTAGAATAACAGCAGCAAATAGGATCACAAGATGTTGAAGACTCTCAAAATGGAAGTTACACAAGCTCGATTCTGGGCTGTAGATGGCCTTCATATTGCTTTGATACCATGTTACAACCAACCAGAACCCAATAATTGAATGAAAAGAAGAAGTGGAGGAAGAGAAGTGAAGAAGAAAAAGAATAGGAGAGTTGCAGAGAATGCAGCTCTCCCCCTTGCACATTTTACAAGCATTGACATAGAGACTATGACTTGCTTGATTACCTAAGTTTCAATGCAAAAAAAAAAGAAAGCCCGCCCTCACTCATTTTAGAAAGATTCTAAAACCTGGTTACAAGCATTGATATAGAGACTAAGACCTGCTTGATTATCCAAGTTCCAATGCCCAAAAAAAAAAAAAAAAAAAAAAGAAAGAAAGAAAGAAAGAAAGAAGAAGAAGAAGAGACATATTCTGCACGTGTATGATCCATGTGCACTTCCCATGGTACACAAGGGTCTTGCGGCTCTTGCCCCTTTACATAGCATTTGTTGACTCTTAAATTTCTTCAAACATCTCTCCTTTTAGTTTTGATGTTACTGCAAACTGGTTAGTCTGGGGAAGGGAGCTAGAAGACAAGGGAGAAACATAGCTCAAAAACATGGTGAAAGAGCATGATAACACGAGTAATGCAAGGAGACTAGTTATGCAAAGAGAGTTAGCTAGAGTTGTGCGTTTCCACTGGAGATGGCTCAGGCTTTGCTGCAAATCTGGTTTGGAAAAGAAATGAAGTAGAAAAGGGTATCAGTGGTATTTTGCCTAAAAATTAAGTCATTGCACAGTAGGGTTAAAATGTCTTTTCCTCCTAAAGACTAACAGTCCTTTAATAGTGTTAGTTTGCTAGACCTAAATTTTATTTAGCCAACTCCTCCTCCCCATGGATGCATGAAAATTAGGGGATTGCACCTAAAAAGCTCTAAAACTAGTATATGATTTGTTCAACATATATGCAAGTATTTGATTTTTGCTGAATCATTTAGTCTCAGGAATCATGTCATAACTTCCACAAATGTATCATGTAAGCCAGGTTACTGGTTCCTATTTTCTGCCTTCATGAATTGGCTATTATTGATTACCAATTTTTTATTCCTCAGATATTTTCTTTATGGGCTGTCAGTCCAAGAAATCTTGGAGGATTGAGTTATTCAACTAGTGATGTCGGTGACATTCTTTCTGTCTCAGGTATGTTTTAGGCAAAGCAAATTGCCTATCATCACTTGTCGTTGTGTTCAAATTCTGTTGTGCCTTTTGTTATTGATAGTCTGATAGATGATTTGCTTATAATATATAATAAATTCCTATTCATGTGTCCAGATCCTTGTATTTTTAGTGAACATGACTGGGGTTAAATCATATTTATCATAAAATAGAAAACATCGTATCATGCTGGATTTTATTAAAAACAAGGTAATTTTCATGTGGACCCCCTGAGGTTTGACCTATATCACTATTGATTAAAAAAAAAGCAATCTTTTGCATTTGCCTCCCCTAAGGTATGCAAAAAAGACCAACTAAGGACACATTGTTACCCATCAAACGGTTTCCATTGCTTTAATATTTTTATGACCAAAATACCCCTGTGCCTTTTTAGAATCTTTTACATTGATCCAGACATAAAATGATCATAAAACCCTTATCTTAAATAAAAGAAATGAAATTACTATTCAGCAACCCCATACCCTATTCTCAAACAATTATATAGGTGGGTGAAGGGAAAATCCCCTTCACCCATCTTCTTCCTTTTCATGGACTCCATTCCCACCTGATAAGTTGCTGGAATCTGGAAGGGCAGGTCCATGTCTCTAGTCAAAGAGCTCCCCAAGGACAGGAGAGTCCTCAAAAAGAGACACGAATGACTGTGAGGCTGCCATCATCTCTAACAAAACCTATATTACAAATACCAAAAATCCGACACCTGAACAACTGAAACCTAGACTAGAATCAAAGACTCTACTCACAACTCCAAACCATCACTGAAATCTTTAGCCATGAAAGAAACAGAGTACAGATTCTGAAGAAGAAGCCAAGAACCCTCATCAATAATAATACTTTAAGGGTTTCACATGAATTGGTTCAGAATCCAAATCCAAAGCTTAAAAGTAAATCCAAACCCCTAACATAGTAGTAGCAGAGACATGACAGAATCTGATATAGACTACAATATTTCTTTTGGTTGAAACTTTAGCAGAATCCAAGGTAGTGAAATTAGGGAAAGAGGAAAGAGAACACACGGTAACCTGGATAGTACCAAGGTGTGAAATTTTGGTAAATTTTGCCCCCCCCCCCAGTTTCGGGGGGGTATTTTAGGTAATTTTGGGTCAAAAATTTGTGTTTGACCTAAGTTGCTTAACTAGTTTATTATTATGATTGTACAATCCTAACTAGTAGGAGTAGATTAGGAAACATTCAAGAATGCAAGAAATTTTCTACATTTCTACTATGATTCTCTATATTACCACCCTTATTACACCTTCACACTTCATCCTTCCATATTTACTGAGATTCACCCATCACCATCCTCATCACATTATCCTTTTGCCTCATCTTTCAATGTCTACCTAGATCGTCCAATCACCACCCTCATAACATAATTATCCTTCCAAAATTCACCTTTCCTATCTTGTATTATTTTGTAATGTTGTGTAAACCATTATGACTGTGCATTCCTAATTAGTAGGAGTAGATTAGGAAACATTCAAGAATGCAAGAAAATAGGATAGAGAACTCTGGAAAAACCTGAATAATTGCACCGAAATTCGATTATATAGGGCAATATTTCGCTGAATCTATCGCAATAAAATGAATAATCATTTCTTGCTGATTTTTCGGCGACATTTTGGAAATCTCGTTTCGGTCCCCATTTCATTTCGCTACCTACTGAACTGGCAAAATATCGCCATGTTTCGGCAATATTTCGCCACCATGGATAGTACTAGAAGTAATAATTGATAAAGTTAAATAATTTGAAATCCACAGATTTAAAGTATAAATAAGAAGAGGAATAAAGAAATAGAGGAAACTGGGTAGAAAGAAAAGCTCAATTTTGAGATAGTGAGAAAGATTGTTTCTTTTCCACTTTGCACCCAAAGTCAAACTAATTTCTGAAGAACTCATGAGGATTGGGATATGGGTTGCTATGGAAAAAATATGCTTCAGTTCTCTAATTGAGGTGTCTTGGAAGCAATGGATATAAAATCTGAAGGAAGCCTCTGCTTTTCTAAGTGAACCTGCAAATTAGAAAAACTAAAAAGGAACAAAAACTATGAAACTTGAGGATGGCTTTTTGCAGTCCCAAAGGTCTGAAAGAAGATGAGAAAATAAGAAGAGTTTCAGCTGGGTGAAGATGGGGGCAATAGTGTTTTGATTTTTCTTTTCTTCTTTTGTAGTGGATGATATCCGGTAGGGTGGGGCGGCAGTGGTGGGTGATTTCCAGCCTGGTGAAGGGACCCTTTCACCCATCTTTAGAGTTGTTTTGTAATCTCATTTTTTACATTAAGATAAGAATAATATGGTCATTTCATGTGTTAAGAAAAAAATCTAAAAGGGCATGGATATTTTGGTCATAAAAAAAATACTAAACTAACAGTGTTTCTGTTAGTTATTAATTGAGTGTCCTTAGTTGGTCTTATTTGGATACCTCAAAGGAAGCAAATGCAGAAGATTACTTTTTTTGGACCAAAAGTGACATTGGTTAAACCTCAAGGGGGTCTAGATGAAGATTACCCTTAAAAAATTAACAAAGATCTTCATAAAGGACTAAAATTAAATAATTGTCCTAGTATAACATATTTTGCATTCCCTTAGTCAACTTGTTGACATGCTTTAGAAGGTATAATTAAATTTTTTGGAGTATCATTGAGTATTGCTATTGTTTCATTCTCAAATTACATGCTTCAATTATCTTGTTATGCATTTTGTGCCTCAGCAGAGTCAATTCTTTTGATTTCTTCACAAGCATTTAAGCTCACCTCATTGGAAATGACCAGGTGAAAGTAGTTGGGCAGTGTTAGATGTATGATTCCAATAGTTAAATGGGGACTTAATGATGAAGTGTCGGTTGTGAAACAAAGAATTTGTCAAATATACATGTAATATTATATAATTAAACTAAAAAAGATTTGTATTTTGCTCCAGAAAGTGAGTTGGTTTGGGAGTTGCTCCCATAAGTGATAAGCTTCGAGAAAGTTGTTTGAGGTGGTACGGCCACGTTCAACGGAGACCTATAAATGCCCATGTACGGAGAAGTGATATAATCCATATTGAAGGAACTAGAAGAGCTAGGGGTAGACTTAAGATAACCTTAGGAGAAGTGGTGAGAAAGGATATGTATAGCTTAGGCCTTGTATCTAGCATGGCCTCGAACAAAACTGATTGGAGGGCAAGAATCCATGTAGCCGACCCCATTTAGTTGGGACAAGTTCTTATTGTTGTTGTTGAAATTGAGTTTTTGTGTTGTTGCATTTCTTCCCCTATTATTTGTAAGTAAACTAATCAATTACATGACTTTTAGGTTTTGGTCTTCTTGTCTTTCAACTATCCCTATTTCCGTTGGTAGTAAAGGTGTATGGAGTCCTAAATGTTTGTCGAGTTGCAGCGGTATGTGTCTGACACCATCTTTTGTAAATTGATGTAATCTGTTGCATGACATTTTCTTTCAGCATAATGTTGGACAAATGATGCTGACATTTGTTCTGTTGGCGCTTCTTTTTCAAGGTCTTATCAATACTCCTGCTGTCAAGTTACCCCTACATAGCAAATCTATCTGGGTTCAGCCTTGCTCTGTTGATAAATTGTGCATCTGTATTGAAGAACGTCTTCTCAGTAAGTTCAAAATTCTATTCCTCTGACAGAGAGCAGAAAATAAAAATAAAAGGATTTCTCAATGAATATATCATGTCCTTCAATGGATGATACGCTTGAACTACTTGAATTGATCACATGTTCATACAATCCATGATGCAGGGGGAGCCCTAGAAACTAGGGGACCTACAAAGCTTGTTACTGGACTTTTAGGGTGGACAACTATTCTTGTTAGTTACTTAAGAAAAGAAGAAATTGCAGCTGCCCTGATCTGATTAAACATGCAAATAAAAACAATTAAAGCAGAGGAAAAACAACTTCAGTCCTAACTGATGAACATAACCAAAGAAGAATAAAATAGGGAAACAAAGGGATAAGGGATCATGGCTTCGTAACCGTAGTTTGAGGACACATTATCAATATTCCTGAAAAGAACAGTTGCTGTCCTGGTCAAGATCAGAATTCTAACAAGAAATTCAGCAAACAACAATGCAAGAAATGTCAGAAATGTATCTTAAATGAATCTACTGCAAAAAGAAAGGACTATAGGACAGGAAATAAGTTTACCTGCTGTCTCTGATGGGGCTGCAAAACAATGGTTAGAAAAAGACGAAAGCAACACAAGAAAAAATATCTATGCGTAACAAGGAAAACAAAGGAACTGGAAAACAGAGAAGGCACTATAGGTAACAAGGGAACAAAAGAAACTAGAACATGGAAAAGAACTACAGGTGGGGAAACCAAGGAACTATTAAAATTATTTATGGGAAATAAATGGGAAGTTTTTTTTTTCCTTTATTCTTTTTTTTGTGAAAAGGGACAAAGAAAAGGAAAGAAAGGCAACAAGAATGCTGCTGAACAGAAAAAGAAACTGGTGGGGGACTTGTATCATGCAAGCAAGAGAAAAGAAGGGAAGAAGAGATTTACCGTGAGAAGAAAGGAAGAGAGAAAAATGCCAAGAAAGAGAAAGACATGAGAAGCCTTCATTCAATAATTCATTCATTCGAAATCATCCATTGATTCCCAATACAAGGCTTTAAGTCATTTGATCCATCCCAACCCTATGGCTGAATCCCAAGTAAACCATAAATAACTCTCTACCCAAATCTAATATGTAGGCAAAGTTGGAAACCCCAATATATAATTAAAAAAAGTTACCATGGCCTAAATATACCCATGGATCAACCCAAACCCAAAACAACATGAAATTGGACCAACAATAATCCATGCTCAACCCACAAGGACTCAAAACATGTTGAATTAAATAAAAGTTAACAGCAAACCATAGCCAACCCACTGTGGTTCAACAAAGAAAATAACAAACTGCCTATGGGCAATGCTCCCCGTCGAACCATAGGACTCTAGCAGTCTAATCTCCTCTAGACTCGTCGTCCATCCACATAGATGCTGTCGTGGGATGATCTCTACGCCAGTGTTGTTGGTAGACTCGAAACTATCAACTGATGTCCTTGTCAACCCATCATCAAACTCTGGCTTGGTCCAATATTTTATGCTTCATTCCATGTCAAATCTTTAAACCATCATGTATTGGGCTCTCAACATAGAATAGCAGGTTATTGAAGTCTTCAAATTTTAAGCGAGAAAAAGTGACTCAGAAACAAATATTTGTGTTTTTGCATCAAAAGATGGGTGGAGCCATATGTTCTCATTATATATAGTGACATGATAAACATGGAGCCCTTCATGGCTGCTACCTAATCGTGCCACTCAAAAAAATTCCTATGGTCTTTTGCTACATAACTCATCTGGCAGACAGTATATGCTTATAGGTTAGCCTTGTATACCCATTCACATTTTATGGAAGATGAGAATGGCATGCTTTATTTTTTTGATTGTCTTGTTTGGATCACTGTTGCTTCTTTGTATGTATATTCTCCATAGGTTGTCCTACAATGGTAAAAGTAATTTTCAAAACTCAAAAGCTGCTAATCTATACATATCTCCATTGACACGTTATCTCTTACAATTTATTTTTGTGTTATAATCTTCTTCCTAGTCCTGCTTGTCTTGTTCCACCTATTGTTATTGTGCCTGGTTTATTTATTTATTCTATGTGCCATTTATATCTCTAACTGGGACCTGACCTAACTAAGGCACTACCACACCTTGTTCTCAATATGTGTACACACCATAGTTCTAGAGGAAGGGGTTGACCTGCCTTGCGTTTTCTACCACTCCTTTCACAATCTTCGATTGGCCCGTGTCCTTCAACATCAAGTCAATATAGTGTGTAGCCCATGGAGTCCCAAGGCACTTGTATATGGGGTTCGTCATTTGATCCTATCCTTCTTAAAGTTGGAGCCATTATCAGTAACTATCTATACCACATTATTCACTCTAGCCTCTCAGGCCACCTAATTCAATAGTTTGCGGATGTATTTTGCATCCTTTTTCTCTTTGGATGCATTAGCAAACTTGAGCAACACTATCCTCCCATCACAGCTCAACTGAAAATTGATGATGGACTCTAGTGGGACCAGTCCAACCATCGCATATCATTGTTACCCTATGGTTCTCCCACATGGGCTTCAATTCATCAATGAATGTCTTCAAATCTTCGTTGTGATACGGCAATACACATTATAGATCTTCTTGATGGTATCAAGCTAGAAGAGCATGTTCTTCCAAAATACCCTGATTTAATGCCAAAGAATTTCCCACCACTACTGTATAATATTTGTCTCTACTTGGTGCTAAATAAAGCATTCATACCTCTTTGGATCTTTCAAATATTTCATAAATGAGGCATTCTAGAGAGTCCCAATGACCAATCCTCACATGAATTGTTGAGTATCCTAGAAGTCCAACATTGATTCCTTCAGACTTGTCAATTGGGCAACTACGTCTTATGAGGTTGGCCCCTTGACTCCGGTCCCAGCATTACTGATCTCATCAAACGTCATACTGTATTATGGCCCCTGGGTTGTAGTAGCAGGAATTGTAAAAAGCCCATTTGAAGAAAGCAATCCCAACTTTTTCCTTCACATTCCTTCACATTCATTCACATATACTTCAACTTCTTCTGTAGTTCTGTTTCTTATTTGACTTTGAAAAGTGTAAGAATCTGTGTGAATGGTCTCTACATCTTGGTCATGTATGGGAGTGCTTCTGCTTAGACTTTAGGACCATGGGGGCTGTGCGATTAAGATGGGATTTGGCTTTGGGGTCCTCACACTTTGGACCTCCTCAGTGGAATGTTTGGGTTCCCATGTGAACCCTCTTTTCTTGTCCTCTTAGGCTTCAGGTCATATGTGGGTGGTGTAGATGAACTTGCTCCTTTTGTCATCAGTAGGCTTCTCATCTCATCCATCCTTTGTTGCTACTTGCCATCATGGCTCTTCTCATATGCTCAACTTCTACTCTAGACTCTTGAAACCCCAAACTCATTTGGTTTCTCATTATAATCTTGCTCACCTAGGTTTGGCAGCTCATATGGACATGCATGCTCAAACTCCTCTCATTGTACCCTCTTTTCTCTCCTCACTATTCCACCCCTAAGATGTTGTGCTATGGCTACCTTTATCTATTCTGGAACTTTTGAGCAATTAGTGACATTTTTGTCCCCACCAACTAGATGCCACTTTAATCTAGTGGCCCCACCTCCTCCAATTTGTTTCTTGCAATAGTAACACCCTTACTTTTTCTTATCTACAATCAATGGCCTCGTATGCAGCTAAGCCATACCACTCATCTTTCTATAGAAGCAACTGAGTGACCTGAGGAATACCAGCCATCTTTCACTCTCCAAGTCTAGAAATTTTGGCTTTTTAAAACTATCTATTGTAATTATTATGTTTTTTGTTAATTACATTATTAGCTAAATCTAATTAATATTCATAATCATCATGATCATAAACCAAACTAATAATTACATTTGTACTTATGCTAATATTCTTTGAAGGTTATTGAATCTGTAAATATGAAGTAGTGGCAGCTGAAGTAGTATATTCCCGATGAATCTATGAAGTGGCTGCCCTGTCTCACCATGTTGTTTTAGTATATGTGTGTCCCATTATGGATTTCCTCCTTATGTTGACTCTAATTTGGAGAAAATCTAAATGGTTGATCAGAGGATCAAAAGAGGATGGCGATGAGAAATGAACTTAGATTTTATCATAAGGTCTCATCTAGTTCACCGCTAGGTAGTCCTATTGGGTTCGTTTCATAGGATAAGTCCTAACCCTGTTGATGTCATTGTCAAAGGTTCAGGGTAGATGTTTTTAAGTTCTCTGTTTTTTTCTTCCGTATTGCTTCTGGTGCCATTTTTGACCAAGTAGCTATATCATCTTTGTATATTCTTATCTCCTTGCTGTTTTAATACAAAAATTTAGCCGTAAAACTAGAGGTTGAGCTGATGAAGGTTATGCAATCTGTAGTGGCAGCTGAAGTAGTATATTGTCAATAAATCCTTATGTTGTTGTAGTATAGGTGCGTTCCCAATGGATTTCCTGACTTTGATTTGGAGAAAATCTAACTGGTTAATAAGAGGATCGGAAGAGGGTGGAGATGAGAAATGAATGTGGATTTTAACATCATCAACCTGCTCTAGTGGTTTGGAATTGGGATTGCTTGCTCCTTCTTTGGTCCCCTATTGTGTGTCCTTGCTGAATGGCTGGATTAGAGAATGGTCTACAGAAGGAATGTCTTGTATCCCAGGGTAGCTATCACATCCCCCCAGCCAATACCCATTTTACCTGAATACCCAAAGGTGTGATCCACTGCCCCACAGATCAGGTCTTAGACAATCACCAACCATTCCACACAATAGTCCAATCATGAGCAAGAATAAATCAATATAATAATATTAATAAAGAATTAAATCAAATGTTAAGGATCTCAAAACAAAATCGAAGTGCGGAAGTGATGTTCAAATCTAAAGCTTAAAACTGAAAAGAATAAAGGAAAGGAAAGTCAAAATTATCTTAAAAGTATTACATTAGGTAAGTATCCTTAAGTAAAATATAGTTATTAAATTCAAAGATCTCAATATCGCGAACGGTATAGATCAGCTTATGAGTCAAGCTAATTTTGGTACACGCAGTTGAGACACGAACATTCTTAACCGTGAACGCTAGTCGCCAAATCTTGTACACCGTAAGGATCGATTGTCGGTGTCTCGTATTCTTGGATTTCGGTAACATCTATATTTGCAACAAAGTCTAAAGCAACAAATTTCCCCAAAGGGTGAGCTCAAAAGAACTTAGCGACTAATTCACAAACAAATAACCAATATCATAGTCTAAATCAATACATTACATGATGCAATATAATATAAGACAAAATGCAAGTATGCAACCATACTCTAACAAATGCTAGTCTCTAATGGCAAACACCCATTAAGATAGAACACCAGCCTCCCCTGGGTAGGTCTTGTCACTCTGATCTCTCACGGGTTGGTTATTGGTCTTGAGATCCTGGGTAAGGGGTCAAGGCATCCCTCTCAGACTATCACAATGGCTAGGGTTTAGGTCACCGCTCTCTCACCACCATTGGTATGAGTACTAGCACGTGTCTGGGTTATACCTAGCCCAATGCAAGTCAACTACTCAGTCACATCAACCTAAGTTCAGATCCTTCCCCTCATGCATCTCATAATCTTGGTTCAGTATCCTTCCCTACTAAAGTCATTGTATCCTATGGCACCAACCAACTCGCACTACGCTGACTTTTAACCTTATTGGTCATCCACATATAATGGACAAAAAGCTCTCATGTCCTCTCACAGGTTGGCTACCAGTTTTGAGTGCCCATGAACCCAAGTCTATTATATGCAACCTTACCAATGAATGACCCCCACAATGTGGTTGTGTCCTCTCACGGGTTAGTTACTAGTCTTGAGCGCCCACCACCCCACACTGCTGCCACGGGTCACTCGACATCAATACCCACGCTGATAGGGTGTGATATGATGGAGTTTTTAACCAAACTCAACTATACTTTCCTAGTTATGACATCCAGTAATTGTGAAAAGTGCCAAGGGCATCATAGGATTGTATTCCATACTACCTCCATTGATGTCCCAAGACAGAAACACTCGAATGGTATTCCCCAATTCACAATCACAATCTACATTTGCATTACGAGATGGATTCAATCACATTCTTAAGGCATAAGTCATTTTAAGTCCATACAGTCACATGTTGATCATATATCAATAACATCATTAATCATCTATATTCTGAAATTTTAGAGTCATAATAATCATTCCTAAACCCTAAAACAACAATTTTTAATCATATAATCAAGTTTCATGGCAATCATGAATGTAACGATGGTTATGTGCAAGTGAACATCCTCACCTTGCTATCGATTTGTAACCTTAGAAAATTAGGTCAAAGAGTATGATCATGCTTCCTAAAAAGTCCTATTAACATGTTGGTTCAAAGTTAGAAACAACCTTAGAGGTATGGTGTTGAAAATAGAAACAAACAATCAACAGTGGGTGGGTTGGTCAAGTGGGTTGCTTGGGGCAACCAGAACAATCAACCTGACCATAAAAATTGCCAAAGCTTGGGTGGGTCTTTTGGGGGCAACCAGGGCAATCAACCAGCCTTTTGTGTATAGACAAATTTGGCTTAGGTTCGACCAAAAACTTCTCATTTGGGTTCTAAACTACTTCAAAATTATTTAGAAAATTTTGAAATCATACTAGAACATGACCTATGATAGTTTAGATATCAAACAAAAAGAAAAAAGAATGAAAACCTAATGAATCCTATTTTAGGTCTTCTCCGAAATCTAATTGCAAGATTCACGGATGAGCCAAAGTGAATGGGGATTCACTCTAGAGTAAGGAGGATAGAAGAATTAAGTTATTACAGCAAGTAGAAACCTTCATCTAGGTATTGGTAGTGGGAGGAATCAATCAAAAGAGGAGAACTAGAATGAAGAAGATGAATACTAACCTTTAAGAAAGCGAAACGACATTTAGAAACCTTGACGGATGCTCTCCACACCTTCCTTCACCTTAGGGAGGGTTCTCTTGAGGAGCTCTGACGTTCTTTGATGGCTTTAGAACATAATAACACGTTTTAGAACAAAAAATCATTAAATAGGGCTTCAAAAATAACTTTTCCAAAAATACCCTTTTTCCCGAAATGGGTGGGTCATCTGGGGCGACTAGGGCAGGCAACTCACCCCTGGTACTTTTGTTCCAGTAGTGAAATTGAGGCTCTGCATGCCCTAGCTCAATCTTAGGGCTTATTCTATTTTATAGAAGGGTCCTACTTGAGTTTTCGGGACCACCTACATGTGTCATCACTGTATTGTTGATCCATCTACCAAGTCCGTCAATGTCCAAGTTAGATCTTCTTCCAAATTCTGACTGAACTCCCAACTTAGCATCATCTCCATCTACTTCCATTGGTTCGGAATTCAATCCAATGGTTTCAACTTGGATGGCCCACAGTTGCCTTCTACCCGCACTCCGGGTTTTCGGACATATAATATTGATTTCCGGGTTAGGCTTTTGGGGGATTTCACAGTAGCTGATCCTATTTGTGGTGTGGTAGTTTATTTCAAGGGGAAGGATTCCATGCATCTTTCGCATTTAGTGAAACCAGCAGATTGAATAGCAAGAAAGCCATTAGGCGATTTCATACGGTGTTTTGTGGAGCCTGATATTAGGGTGCATAATATTAATAGTGTTCTGGTAATGTCAAGTGATTTAGTAAATGGGTGAGGACTTCTGTTTGGTATTAAAAAAAAAATACAGGTTGGTGCAGTGGTAAAGTTTTAAACCATAGGGGGTATCAGCAGGACAAGGTTTGTAGAGAGTTTGTATATGGACCATATGAAAAATACACTGCATCCAAAGTATACAGGTTGTTTGTTTGAGTCATGATCAATACAATAATTTTATCCATAAAGACTAAGGCTCTTTTTGGTATCAATTATCATTCTCAATTATGAGAATTTTTTATTATTTTAAATTGTTTGGCATCTATTATCAGTTTTATTTTTATCTAAAATAATAGAAAAACCTCCAAAATCCATAATAGACAAAATTTTTGTCTATTATTGATTGTGGTGAGAATTTCATTCTCTTCATTTATGCACAAGTTTACTTAAACTCTTTGAGTAAACTTTTATAGTTAAGATGAGGGTAAAATTGAAATACACATTCTTTATAAAAATCATACTTTTTTTCCCTCTTATCTCACTTGCTTACTATTATTTTCTAACAATTTGTTATTTTGACACCAAACTTATTTTTCATTCCATAATTTATTTTCAATAAAATTCACCTAACCATTTTTCATTCTTGACCAATAATGAGTTCTTGTACTTATTTCTTTTAAATATGCAAATCATAGAGAATGAGAATTGATACCAAAAAGAGCCTAAAAGGTTGCTGCAGTTCCCAAAAACAAAGGGTACCCTTAGAACTGCTCACCTCATGTAAATTTGGTGCTCCATCCAGTCTTTTATAAAATGTTTCTTTAATTAGTCATATGTAGACTGTAGTTTCATAGAATATATGCCCTTCTTTTTTCCTTTTCCTGTTTCCCTTAGACCCTTACACATGATTTATCTAAATTTAACAGGTCTCCATTGTCACGGGAACATTCATTCTACAGAATAATGCAGTGGTGATGCTTCAATCCTTTTGGCTTTATCCCTATTGTCTTTTGTTTCTTACTATCTTTGCTTAAATAGAACTTTCAGCACTCAATCATATTTTTATTTTTATGCTTATTTGAGTTATCCATTTTAACAACAGGATCAACACCAACGAGGAGCTGCAAATGGCATCTCTATGACAGCTATGTCTATTTTTAAGGCAGTCGGTCCTGCTGGAGGAGGCGCACTGTAAGTAAATTCTTGAAACGATATGCATGTGTCATTTTAGGTTCTCTTGAAACGATACGTGCTGACATGAACCTTGAAAATTTCTATTGACATTATCAGTCAACGCAACCTTGAGACAGATCTATATTAATTGAAACTGTTGAGTCGCAACCTGTAAACAGAGAGCAGAAGCCAGTTAAGCAGAGCATGAGACTGTTCTGGCAAGATCAGTGGGTACCTGGTTCATTACCCAGTTGAGGCAGGCAGACTTAGCACTTTCATGGCTCCATGCTTTTTCTGTTCCCTCCAACACCAGAGGCTGGTGGACTCTACTCCCCTTGCCTTTCCTACATAAGTCCTTTGCCTGCAGTCTCTGCTGACTTTGTCTCCAGCTTCTCCCACTGTCATAATGGCCTGTCTGTCTACTCTCTTTCTGCCTCACCTAAGGCTTGAGTGACTGAACTAAATGGATGGTAGGGGTCGTAAGAGTAGAACAAGTTATACAGAAACAGACTTCTGAGATGACAGTTGTCAATATTTGCCTAGACTTCTTGGTGGTTTCTTTGGTGTCTGGGTGGCCGTCGCCCAGGTGGTATCTACCTAATATAGAAAGTCTGATGTAAAATAAAATTTGTTTGACCAGTCAAACTTCTTAGATAATAAAAACATTACCTAATTTGATAATAGTTTAATGCCTTCCTCGTTTGGAGCACCCTCCCCCTACGTATGATGGGTTCTAGGTGGCTGCCTATTATGTACATTTCTTCTCTATTATACAAAGCTTATCAACCCACAGAAAAGAAAAATAATAAAAACAAAAAAGTAAGTTGACAAGAGTTAATTGCTGTTGATGTATACATTGAAGTTGTCCTTCCCTAGAACTCTTTTTGGTGAAATGCTGAAAAAGTAATGAATGTGGTGGTATTAAGAGCAGGAAGCTCAAATTTTAGAATCATGGGAAATGCATGGGAAATTTTTTCCCTTCATGGTATTGCATGATGGAAATGCTAGGTGTGCTCCATGTGTGATGAACATAGTAGAAAATCTTGATGAAATGGAAACTTCCGGAGTTTTATGTGTCCAAGACAAACTGCTAGTTCACATGCCAAAAAACAGGATATTGTTAATTTTAGTAAATATGTTGAAATCTTGGAAATTTGGAAATTCAGTGCTCAGAAATAAATAGTAATCGCAAGCATATGGATAACTGTAACTAAGGGGTCAATCACAGGGAGGTATGCCACTCTGTCTTGCTCACTTTAAGTAACATGAAAGTGAGATGGATCTTTTAACTAATTATAGTAAATTAATGATCCCAACATATTCAACTAAAAATAATGGTCTTGATCAACACTTCTAAAAGAATTGGAATTGGAGTGAAAAACTAAGATAACCAACATAGCCTAACCATTCATCATCTGTGAGTAATAATATTGTAACAAAAGAAAATAACTGAAAGCATTAAACAAAGGTGGATTTTTAATAAGAGAGAACCATGACTGTTGGCATCTCTAATAAAGGATCTATAGGGGAGGGGAAACATTAACATAAAGTAGCTACTAGCTAAAGGTTAAAATCTTGAAATAAGAATTGTCTAGTAAGAAGATGGCTTTAGGAGGGGGATGGAAAAAGTATTGTGGAAGCCTGCTTACCTGGATTTCAATCCTTCAATGAAAAACATGGTTGATTTGAAATGTTACCAGCCCTGAAAACCAGATCTGGAATAAACCAAATCTCAAGTTGCTAGGTCCAGAGAAAACAAATCATGGAGAAGAAAATCGCACTTGAAAGAGATGCTTTAAGGACTTGCATTAATTATATAAAAAGATCACGAACTACTTGAATCCAAAACAAGAAGAACTGATTCTTAATTATATTCAAATAAATCAACTCCTGAACATCGTGTCTAACGCTTCAAAGAAAATAAACTAACACCATGGGAGCCTTAAATTAGAGAAAGAGATAATGCTTAATTTCAAAGAGGAGTAAGTGTTTGTTCAAGGGAAAAGGAGGGTGTATGTATAGAGAGGGGTGGGGGAGAGAAAATTCGGGAAGAAGTATACAAAGTTGTGAATAAAGGAAATAAAATAATAACTCATATAAGAGGGGAAGAGAAATTGGGGGGGGGGCGACCGAGAAAATGGAAAGGAATTAAAACGGGTTGAAGAGAATATAGAAGGGAAGAAAGATAGAGGATTAGTGGGAGGAGAGAGAAAAAAGGAAAGAAGGAAGAGAGGGATCAATGAGAGGTCATGATGAATAATAGAGAAATAATAAGTAAGGGAAGAATATGGGATAACATGAAGGTATTGAAAGTGGACAGCTCATGGAGGAGAGGGAATAAAACATAAAGGAGGAAAATCATACTCCTTGACCACGTGTGGATCCCATGTGTGTATACTTGGCATCTCCTTGAATTTCAAAAGTAAAGATACAGGAAGCATGATCAGATTTCAGTTCTTGATCATAACTGACATATTCGATGCCAAGTATACCCTGGATAAATGTATAGTTGTCCTAGCTTGCATTTGAGCTCACTCATAGCCCGTGAGTTGTTTCTTGCCTAAAAAAATTTATCACATGTATGGGTGCCAAAACTAATGTGTACTCTTCTTGCGTCATGTCCATGTTGCTCAGAATTCAGCCTTCTTCACAATAGGGTAAAGAAACTAGACTCATTTACGTGTAATTTGCAGATTTGGCACCCGGAAATTCCAAGCTTCTTCATTTCAGAATTTAAAAGACTTAATGTATTCATTAGCATTGATGGTTTGATAAAAGAAAATGTTAGCTTGTTTTCAAACTCGACGGACTAGGAAAAATAGCAGCAGATAGACAGCACAAAGCTAGCCGCAACTGTTGTTGATTTTTCTCTCTGAAGGGACACTCTAGAAACAACACAAAGATGGTTCAGTTTCTGGTATACCCTATTATTACTTTGACCATGTGACAAGAAAGAAATTAATAAACATAGAAAACCAGAATGAAAAGAAAAAGTGAGGTAGTGACTGCCAAGAAAAGGAGCAATCATGTTACACAGACTCTATGCATCTGTGCATATATAAATATTCAAACGAATGCAAGAAGCTTACACCCTAGTGGAGACAGAAACTTCCCTAGTTACAACTAGTAATAGGAAATTAATAAAGTAGAAACTTAAAATTAAAAAAAGGAGGGGGGGGGGAGTCTCTACGTCAGTGCACTAGAATACCCTAAAACTGAAGCAGAGATAATAAATATTAAAACAATGTCTACCAAACACGTGTACCCAATAGTACATATGGGTCATGTGCCCCGTTGTGACATGGGATGGTAGGCTACAAAGCATTTTTAACACCCATGTAACAGAATTTACACACAATCTCAAAAGTATCAGGTTTACAATGAAAAACCTAGAACACTATGTTACCGAAGTCCCAAAGGGAACATAGAATTAAAAGTCAGAATTCATAATTTAAATAGAGGCTTCTAAGAAAATTTTTACCAGCATCCAGCAGCTAATCTTCACATGAATAGTCCATAACCCCCCAAAACTTTGTTTTGCATGAACAGTAACTTTGTATGGAAAATGTAAATCGTAGCTTCTTTTTTCCTTTATTTTCCGCCTTTGACTCTTGATTTCTTCATGCTTCTCTCTGGTCTGGGCCTGCTTTGGATGATGCTGTGTCAAACCAACTAAACTTGGCACATCATTAAACTAGGGCCTCACAGCAGTTGGATCCCGGAACCTTGCTAGGCTGTGTTTGGTAGGTGTTCCTGTAAGTACATAAGAACGAATAAGTAGCTTTGAAAAAGGAACGCAAAAGGGATGAACTTCTTCTACCCCTAATCTAATACAATAGAAACACTTATTTACAAAAAATAGAAATAGGTCTAATGAGACTAAATAATCAGGTTAGTCCCATGCGACAACCCATGATCTTTTTTCCCTGTTAAACTGCCCTATTACAACGAAAATCTATTTACCTGCTGGCTCACCGTGTGTAAACCCATTCTAAGTCTTATTTCCATGAAAATAAGTCCATGCATGTGATCCAAGTGCATCATTTGATTGATTACCAACCATTGAAGAATTCAAATTTTTGCCTCCACTATTTTCTTTCCCTTCATTAGGAAGGATATAAAATAAGTAAAAAGAATAAAGGGAAAAGACGAATGCATGTCCTAATCCGTAGCATCCAAAATAATCTTTAGCAGAAATCCACATAGTATTTCTTTTCAGTTTCCATAAGCTAGATGAACTTTCATCATGTTTTGACATAATTTTGACCCCAAAAAAGTTCTATTTTGACATAAAACCCTTGATTGGGACAATTTGTTTTATGTTCATTACAACGATGAGAATCAGGAGTAAAATTTCATTGTATTGTGTGGCTTCTGTGTATGTGTAACCTCATAATACTTTACTATTGTGGGTGACCTCAAATTTGACTAAAGCATGTAAAGAATTGACTATACTTTTTTGCTAGATAAATTTCACTTAATTAATAATAACCTCTGTATTTCAGGTTGTCTTGGGCACAAAAACGTCAATATGCTTCCTTCCTCCCAGGTACGTGATAGCTTAGTATTTTTACTAAGGTGGCTTTTTGTTTGGTGAAATTTTCCTTAAAAGAAGTATGTTTTTCTTTCCTATGCACATAGAGATAATATTTGTTGGCGTGTTCCTAAGGTGAATCCTCACATTGAGAGCCCTTCCCCTGTTCCCACACCACCACCCCCCCCAAAAAAATATAAAAAATATATAATAATATTAATATTAAAATGGCTGGGAAAAACTCTTTCCCTAGGGCAGTTTCCCAGCAATAAATCATTCTGCTGATCCTCTGAGTCCGCTCTAGAAGTTGTAGAACTGCCTCCACCATTGGAAATAAATTAGATGTTTTTCGTTTTCTATTTTAATATTGATGTATTTAGAATAGGTTTTTTCTAGGGAAGATTTGTCAATATATGGATCCCAGTCCCTTTCTGTTTTCTACTGGCTAATGGCTGTGAAAAACAGAATATTTTTTTTCGTTTGAGAGAACCAACACAAATGGTCAGGGTTTGAGTAATGAAGCCATCTCCCTGAAAAGCATGGATTAAGGTTATATACATTATCACCTTCGTAGACCCCTCAATAGTGGGAGCCTCCATGCATTGTTACAATAGGGCATACACAGTGCAAAATGCTCCTGCATTGTTGCACTGGGTATGCCTCTTTTTGGATCAGCATCAGCAAAGATGATATGTATGAGGGTGATAAGGGTATTGGAACACTGGATCTTGATTTATCTCAGTTCATTCTTACCCTTATCTTGATTTTCATTCCTAGTCTACCCTCACTCAAGTAAAATACTAATTGCTCTCTTGTCCATTGTCTTAATTAACTTTCAACTCACCCCTTGAAATTTTTGTTTCTTACCATACTGCCTCTGATTATTCAAGCTATAATTTGGTGTAACCTGGATCCAAATCATTGGAGTTCTTCAATAATGCTTGAATAGCCACTAAAATATTCATTCAATGACTTCTCAGCTTGCTTGAAACTGAATATCTTCTCATGGAGGTGATTGGTTCAGGATGTACTTACTCTTAAGAAAACTTTATTTCATATCATCTAAAACATTCGTTGCAGTAGAATGGGATATGATGTGATGATGATAGCAGAGTCCATACTAAACCAAATGTTGAGCATGGAATTTTGACATGTCCATTCTTGCTAGGGTGCAATACTACTAGGATCCTTCAAATCATTAGATGGTGGATCAGAAGCACATATTTCTCCTTCCCTTTTGTCTGGATGTGGGCCTGGACAGCTTGAGCTGATAACAAGTTGTTAGAGACACCAGTCAATTTTATACAAATCATCTGAATATGCACATTATGAAGAGGAACTTTGGTATCTGCCATGATACAAGCTTCCAATATGAAAACCATGGAAAAGCATGGAAAATGGTAACCAATTTTAGAAATTTAATTATGAAGTAGTACCACTGGTCTAAAGATAACACATCAGTTGGTAGTAGTCAAACTATATACTGAGAACAAGAAATCCAGATTTTGGGTGAGAATCAAGCAACAGCACCAAAAGCTGGTCCAGACGTCCAGTGGAGCTGAAAAACAGATTAAAGATCCCTCTATTAGAGCGTAAACAAAGTCCAAAAGGGGGGAGGACTATCTGATATATAACCTCAGTAAATTAGACCATCAGAAAGCCCCAAAGCTGGAAAATTCTGATGTCCGAAGTAAAAGAAGTACTGAAGATGAAAATAGGCCACACAAGATCCTGGTGAAATCCCAATAGAAGTATGGAAGAGCTTAGGAACCTATGGGAATGGAAGAGCTTAGGAAACTATGGGCTAGCTTGATTGACTATGTTTGTTTAATAAGATTATGAGCATAAGAAAAATGCTAGATGAATGGAGGAGAAGCATTGTGGTTCCAATTTACAAAAATAGAGGAAATATTGAAAGTTGTAATAACTATAGAGGGACTAAAATGATGAGATATACCATGGAATTATGGGAGAGAATAATTAAAATCCGTTTGTGACACTTAACCCCAAATATAGATAACCAATTTGGGTTTATGCTGGGAAAATCTACAACAGAGGTTATTTACCTAATTAGGAGACTTATGGAAAGGTATGAAGAGTATAGGAAAGACCTTTATATGGTATTTATTAATCTAGAAAAAGCTTATAATTGAGTTCCTAGAGCGTTATTTTGGCAAATACTAGAGAAAAGAAGTGTTGCAAGTAAATATGTGGACTTAGTGAAGGATATGTTTGATGGTTCAGTGACAAGTCTAAGAACAGTGGGGGGACAAAGTAATGAATTCCCAATTATATTTGGGCTACATCAAGGATCAATTTTAAGACCATATTTATTTGTACTTATAATGGATGAATTTACCAAAGACATTCAAAACGAGGTTCCTCGGTGTATGCTTTTTCCTGAAGATATTGTGTTGATAGATAAGACTTAAACAGGGATTGATTCCAAGTTATAATCATGGAGAGCAGCTTTGGAATCAAACTAAGTAGAATGAAGACAAGATACTTAGTTTGTAACTTTGGTCGTGATCGGGCAAATGACGAGGTGGTGAAACTTGATGATAAGGAGATTCCTTAGAGCAATTGTTTTAGGTACCTTGGTTCAATCATAAATAAAAAGGGTGACATCAAGGATGATGCTTCTCAAAGAATTAAAATAGGGTGGATGAAGTGGAGGGGTGCGTTCGGAGTATTGTGTGATTGACTTATTCCTTTAAAATGTGAAGGGAAGTTCTATAGGACCATATTTCAACCAGCTATGTTGTATGGAGTAGAGTGTTGGGTTGTTAAAAAGAATCATATAAATAAACATAGTGTAGCAGAAATGAGGATGCTAAAATGGATGAGTGGCTAAACTAGGAAGGATAAGATAAGGAATGCTCATATTAGAGTGGATCTTGGAGTAGCTCCGATAAGTGATAAGCTACAAGAAATTCGTTTGAAGTGGCACGACCATGCTCAACGGAGGCCTGTAGATGCCCTGTACAAAGAAGTGATATGATCCAGATTGAAGGAATTAGAAAAGCTAGGGGTAGACCTAAGATAACCTTAACCCAAGTGGTGAGAAAAGATATGCATAGCTTAGGCCTTGTATCTAGCATGGCCTCAGACAGAGCTGATTGGAAGGGAAGTATCCATGAGCCGACCCCATTTAGTTGGTACAAGGCTTGTTGTCGTTGTAAGATCTCAACTATGAACATCTCAACATCAAAGCAAGCACTTAGGAAACCAAAATGGTTGAAAGACTATAATCCAGGTGCATTGTTGCCTCTCCTTGACCATTGCAAATAGGAAGGGGGCGGGGGGGGGGGGGGGGGGGGGGGGGGGGGGGAAAAAACCAAGGCAGGAGAAGGCTGCTGGTGGCCCCCCCCCCCCTCAGTTGGACTAGAGAACTCACTCCACTCCATTGCAAATAGCAACAAGTCCTTCAATCCTATACAAAATTAAGTCCATAACCTCCTTTGAATTTCTAATATCACCTTCAAATGCTTGTATAGTGAATGAGATGTTTTCATAACTAATGGTAAATCAATTGAAGGATGCCCTAAAGCAATTTGTATTATATTAACAAGGGCAATAAGCATCATAGATTTCCATAGCTAGGAACAAAGATGATTCCCTGACTAGACAATCAAAAGATTGGATCAATTTCTGATATTCAATGCTCTGATGCCATGTAACAAGTCTTTATCATCTGAGCACAAGTGATATAATCCAGGCATTTTTCGTTTTACTTACTCTGTTGACAACCATAACCTGTCCCAGATCATAAGAAAGCCTTACCTGATGTCTGTGACGGGGTGACAAATAACCTCCTGCTTTGTGCATGTTCAAAAATTTTTAATAACCCGAAGACCTTAAAGGCTGGGATTGGCATTAAGAAGCCAAAGTGAATTTACACCTTGATTATGCTTTAGAATATTTCATTCTACTGAATCATAGGTCTGGCAGATATTTTTGCTAATCTGTTAATTAATTTGTTTGCTTGTTGTCTTGCAGGAGTTCAGATGGTTTTCTTCATACTAAATGTGGTTGAAGGGATTGGCCTGATAATGACATTCAAACCATTTCTTGCTCTACCAAGCACTAGACTACAATGAAGGCAACTATATATCAGGCTCTCAGGTTCACGACCAAACCATCAGGGTAAATGAACCTCTGCGCATTTTGACTAAAGACATTCTTTGCTGTGCCCTTGCAACAGACGATCCAAAGTTCTCATCTGGGTACCAATATGTCAATTGTCTGTCACAAAACAACAGTATAAATAGAAATGGTTTGAATAAATTTGTAAGAATATGTATGATGTCACAATCCATTTGATATAGTTGAAATAACTGAATTTTGGGTTGTGCAGTGAAGTAATGGAAACCAATGAAATTAATTTTGTGGTGGCAGAGTAGGGTTTTCATAAATATAATGATGTTTTGCATAATTGGTCATGCCCTTTGTCAAAAACATGATGCATAAGATCATATGGTTTTGCCTGATTCGAGTATTCTGTGTTTTGAAGTGATGAGCGTAGCATTTGATGTTATTATCCATTCAAAAACCATTTACTGCTTCTCCAGGTGGCTATTTGTGGACCTCCAAGTTGTTTTGTGCTTGTGTTTCAAGGGTATATTAACGTTTTGGGATAATTACTGTTGCCCCCTGTAGTTTGATTTTATTACTAATAAAACCTTGTTTTTGACGAAATTACTGTTGCCCCCCTTACTTATGACGGTGTTAAGTTGCCGTTAAGTTTGAATATGTAATGTCTAATCTGCCCTTCATTAAAATTAAGAAATCAAAAGACGATGCTACCCCATTTATAAAACCAGATTAAATGTCAATTTTACCCCGAACTTCATTTATTTTGAATTAATGAAATGGGCAAAATCCAAATCCGATTTGGTTTACCACCTTCACTAAACTTCATTTATTTTGAATTAAAGAAATGAACAAAATCCAAATCCAATTTGGTTTTCCACCCTCACTAAACTTCATTTATTTTGAAAATATTTTAGGTGATATTCAGTTTCTAATTTGAATTAAATTCGATTTTCCTTCCTCTTCGGTTTCTATTTGAGTTTTATTCAATCATTCTTTCTTCTTTTCTTTTTTTATTTTTATTTTTATTTTTTTATTTTTATTTTTTAAGAATAAAATGGATTATAGTTATTTTTTTGTCCACAGTTAATTAAGGGTACTACTGTAACTTGACAAAAGGGTAAATAAGTAAAGAGATAAGTATAAGGGTAATTTGGGGTTTTTGAGAAAATATAAAGATGCCACATCATCAGTTAACTAACGGAATTTAACGGTAGGGAGGCAATAGTAATTATAGACAAAGTTGAAGGTTGGATTAGTAATTTTGAAAAGTACAGGGGATACATTAGTAATAAAATCAAAGTACAGGGGGCCAATAGTAATTATCCCTAATATTTTTTGTTGTGTCTCTTATTTTGGGAGAATACTAACACAGTTCGAACAATGATTTATTAGTTACAATGATTTATTAGTTACGTTATTCTTGGGGATGCAATTGAACTTGTACATTTCTCTACTTTTTGTTTACAAGAACTTTCATAGGCGAAGCTATTGATTGGACTACAAAACTGTGAAGATTACCTGTGTTTTCTGAGAGTTATTATGCTTATGCCTAACCTTTTCCTCAGCACCGAGATAAAAAGTTTGGATTATCATCTATGGGTAATGTAAGGAGCTCTGGATCAATTCTGAAGTCCATGTTATGGACAAGGAGGAAGAAGGGAAAAAGCTGCTTGTTTTGGGGAAATGGAAAGTCATTTAAGCATGTTTCTTTTTAAGAATATTTATGCATAGAATGGGTAAGGAATTGGAGTAGGTTGTATGTCAACTTATTAATGTTTTGAGCAAATTAAGAAGCACAGCTCATGAATGTTTTTCTTGCACAGTGGTGGTAGCTTTGCATGCAGAGGCAGCAAGACCAAGGAGGTCTTGGGTTCGGACCTCTGTACTTCCACACGATACCCCTGCCCCTCCTCATCTCATTCCCTGTTCCTTAGTTTGATGATGACAAAATGAAAGGCACGTCGGAAATGTTAGAGAAGTAGTTGAGGAATGGAGTGGTACTTTGCTTCTTTCCCTAATCTCTTAGTTCCAGCCAAGATCCTGAAGACCAAATAGAAACTTCCATTTTTGTTTCCTCATGTCTTTTATAAGATTGTCATGGATGCTTAAGAAAATTTCAGGCGTTCAAAGAGGCTGACTACAGATTTCATAGCACTTCATTAGAAACAAAGTCGAGCATAAGGAAATTAGGAAATGATGGTGTTAACAGCTTGTAAGTACTACTCTTTGGATGAGATCAACAGCTTCTTTATTTATACTAAAAGAGAAGAGAACAAAATTACAATGATGCCTCCTCATATGCTTCTTAATTTTTTTTGTCGGCCCTCTTTGGAAAGAAAAAAAATCATTTTTAAAGAAAGGAATCAATTTACATCGTCCTATAGAACGGCTTGGATTATAGTTGCAATTTACAACAGATTAAGTTAGAACCAACTAATAAACCAGAATGGCTTGGGTCACAAGGAGTTGCATTTTCCTTTAATATATATATATATATATATATATATATATATATATATATATATATATATATATATATATATATATATATATATATATATATATATATATATATATATATATATATATATATATATATATAGATATATATATATTTTTTTTTAAGGGCAAATTATATGTAAACTCCCTAGATCTACGATCAATTATATCTACTACCCTAAATTGAAATCATTTACAAATATCTTTTTACTATTAAGTAGTAAAGCTAAATGATGATATCAACAATAAGGGTACATTTATAATTGATTTCTTTTTAAAGATAGTAAATGTAATTGATTGCAAAATCTATGGGGTTTATATGTAATTTGTTATATTTTGAAAGAAAATTGGATTTAGTACAATCAATCCACACAAACAAACCTGGTCAAGTCTTGTGAGGTTGCTCTTGCACTCTCAAAAGCTATTGCTTGTCCAAAGAGAGTTGTGGTGAATTATGCACTAAAGAGAGGAGGCTCTGGTGCATCCAACCAGACATTGCCCAATAGTAGGTTGATTTCAAGAAAGGTACGATATCAAGGAAGGTGTAGCATGATCTTGTTGATGGTCATTTAGTCACAGTTGATGAGGAGTTGGTGAAGGTGGATAGTGCAATACTCGATTCGGTTAGGGTGTTTTTTTTTGTTCAGAGGGGCTTTATAAGCCGGGGATGAGATATTAATATTGTCTCAACAAGAGTCGAACTCACAACCTCTTCACTAAGAAGTGTAAGTTTCAACCACTAGAACAGCTCTACGTTGGTTCGATTTGGTTAGGGTTACCAATAGAAAACAAACAACTCTGACTTAAGGCAGAGACTTCAGATTCACGGAGCATACCAGCTCCAGTTAAATCTGGTATGATGCTTCTGGTCTTGCCTTGAAAATTCTAAGCAAATTCATCCTAGAGAGTGTAAAGCAGTCGTGGTTACTCTTGATTGGAACCGTGCAGTTGGGTCAAGCATTTCGGCCACGGCAAAGCCAGCAACAGGAAGCGGAGGTTGTGATTCTAGTAATCTGGACAGATCACGTTCAAGGGATTTGAAGTTTATAGGTTTCTTCTCCATGAATGTCTTCGAGCGAGTTGGGTTAGTTCGTCCAGGACCTCCTTATGTCATTTCTTCAAGATTTCTGGTTCAGGGTGGTGCTTGATTTGAGAGAAGCTTTCATAAGCAATAATGAATCATACGACTATACCTTTAGACCGAGTCAATGAAGTTTTTCCCGACTTTGATCTCTGCATGGACAAAGAATTTGTATCAGTTTCGTTACTAAGAAAGTGTCGTGAACTGGTAATATTCCAACCACCACAGCTGGAAGGAAGGACTTGTCTGGTATTTATTGAGGATAACATGTATCCTGATCGTGAGATATTTTAGGACCTTGCTTCAGTCCCACTTCAAGCAAAACAATTTTGACCGCTGGATCGAATTCTCGACCGAAATTTCGGATTCGACGATCCAAAATTTGGCTTTACAGTCCTGCGAATTAAATGCACAGGACTGAAACAATTTATGAGATTTTATGGGAATGGATGCATGACAGTTTGATTTTCAATCAGCTAGTGATATCAATCAAACAATCATGAGGGGCAATGTTGGTCCTCAAAAAACCAACCCATTTGTAGCCCAGTAGCAATCAAATCAAGTAACAAGAATGAGAACTAGTTTAGCGTTGGCCCAGGACGTGGAGACATCAGAAAGCTGACCAAAGTAAGAGAAAAAGAAAGCAGTGTTAGGGGCAGTTATTAATAGTTTTTCTTCCCAATTATTTGGACACATCCTTAGGAAGTTGCAGGCAGTTTCCTGTAGGTAGTTAATTTATGCAACCTATAAATAACAGTTCCATTAATCGAACACCACCATCAATCCATTAAAAAAAGCCACAGATATTCTTCTATCTTTTAGTCTGTAGCCTATAGCGTAGTTTCAGTAGTGTAAATTGGTTTAAGTCCTTCAGTAAAGGAGTCCACGAGTTTTTGTTTTTTTCTCCCAAAAGGCACCAAAATTCCACAATCCCACAATCAAGAGTAAGAAATAAATAGTTAATCAATTAACAATAATAATAATAATAATGTTCAATTCATAATGGGAATCAAGAAGTATCTGAGAAAGAGTATGTGAGTGAAAGCAAAAAAAAATAGTTTTATTATGGTTTATATTCATTCTATTCCAAACCATTCCATAGTCTACCAACCGGCCTAACTTGGCAAACAAATGTATACATAACCCAGTTAGGGTCATTATGTTCTCATACGTAATCTCTTGGGGCTTAGAAGGGCTAGACTTCGTAGGAACAGTCCATACTCATATGGAGAAAACATGATCGAACCGGGTTCATACTTGGTTTGATCCTCGACCCTGGTCGAGACAGAAGGAATCGACTCGCTCCCGAGCGAACCGGATCGTAAGATGGCTGGCTGAGGAAGAAAACTTATTCAGCTACAAGCACGCCCTAATCCAACTTATGGATTAGGTTAATTACCCTAATGAAGGCAGACCCAAATTGACGGCTGCTGCTAATCATTATCGAAGGGATAATCATCGCATAACCTGGAGGTTATCTCAGGAGTCCTCTACTAGTCCAAACTAGTAGAAGTCTATAGCTCAACGGATCTAGCTGTTAAGATCCAATGACTACCCGAAGAAGGCTCAAGTGCATCCAACGAAGGAGATTCGAAGGTACACTCTATATAAACCTCACTGCCATACGAGGTGAGGGTCTCAGATTCATATACAGACTGGTAGACGTAAACTATCAGAGGCTTACAATCTAGATCACCTTTCCCAGTTCTTCATTCCTTAGCTCTGTGCTTCTAGCAGAGCCGTTTGTGATTAAGTTCATCAATTGACTTAGCCTTCGGAGGTGGACTCCCGAACCCCGCGGTCGGGCCACATCTGACGCTTTCGTTTTGCAGGTCATCACGAGGAGATTTAAGGGCTGAGCAGATTTTGGACGCATCATTTGGCGCCGTTTGTGGGAAAGACTTGTAAAGTCATGGTGACTAGATCGGCAGCAGCCGCTGCACAGCGCAATTCCGGTGTTCAAATCCCTGGGGTGAACAATCCAGACGTTCCCCAGGGAAGCCAACATCCTATTGAGGTAGATGGTGGTCAAGGAGGACATAATCCTCCAGATACATTCCAAGATCAATTGAATCAGGTGAAGATTCAACTCTTGGAGGTGAGCCAAGCACTCCGCGTACTCACCAGACGAGTGGTTTTACCACAAGAACCTGATCATGGCGATTTAGGGAGGCGTGCATTACCACGTGATCAAAGATTGGCTGAAGATCGGAATATCGGTCAGAACTTTCGTGAAGGTGACCAAGGACCTAGGAGAATTGACGATCAACCTAGGCGAGACGATCAGTTTGACAGACCGCAAGAAAGTACAACCGATTCAAATACAAGGTTGGATACGGGGGTGAGAAATCACTCACCAACTGTCAGAAGAACCGTTCGTGATGATCGAGCAGTTCGCGATGAGCAGAATGTTCGTGATGGACGGGCCGTTCGTGATGATCGAATAGCTCATGAAGATCGTGTTAATCGACGTCGTGATCATATTGCTGAAGATCACCCGACCCAAATTGGTCAGGAATTGGCCAACATCAATCAGAAATTAGGGCAGTTGGCTAAGGGAAGGATAACTGAGGATATTTACTCAGTCATTTGGAGGACCCCCTTTGCCGAGCCAATTATGGGATACCAGTTTCCCCATAACTTCCGTTTGCCTACATTTTCTACATTTGATGGCTCCGGAGATCCAACGGCCCACATTGGCTATTACCCGTTGAGACCATGGCGAGTTCTGGCGCGTACTTATCCTCGATGAAATTATATGCAGGGTTTTTTATTCATCTTTAACCTGAGCAGCACAAAGTGGTTTTTGAACCTCTCATCTGGAAGGATCGTAAACTTTGATGAATTGGCGCGCAAATTCATAGGGCGATTCCAGAGTGGAATACAAGTCAAGAAAACGGAAGAAACCTTGTTTACTGTCAGACAAGGAAAAAGCGAATCGATCAGAGAGTTTCTGAAAAGATTCAACAAAGTAACGATGGAGATAGAAAATTTGGATGAGCAAGTAGCCAAAACTGCTCTATTCACTGGACTCACTAACCGGAAACTCCTGGAGTTAATATTACAGGATATGCCTGCAACTTATGCTGAGTTGGTACAGAGATGCCAGAAGCAGGCCGAAGTCATGGAGATCCTAGATGCGCACCAAGGAGATAACAAAGTTTCCACTAAGGAACAGAAGGCTCCTGAGCAGAAGCAGAAGCCAAAGAAGAATGTCCGCGATCGGGTTGGAAAATCTCAGGCTTGGCGCCAGAGGTCTCCCGGTAAAAGTGAGTATACTCCATTGAATGCTCCTCGGGCTGATATTTTAAATATCATCAAAAGGAGAAATATTTTGAAGTGGCCACCTAAAATTCCTTTGAAGCCTGGAGAGCAGCAGGATCGAGAAAAGTATTGCCGATTCCACAAGGACTATGGTCATTATACAAATGACTGTCGTCATCTAAAAGCAGATATTGAGAGATTAATATTTCAGGGAAACTTGTCCAATTTTGTTAGCAGAAGAAGGGAGGAGCCACGTGAGCCACGCGCGGCTGCCCCTAAAAGGGATCGTTCGATTAGTTCAGAACGATCAAGGGAGGCTCCGAAGTCTAAGAAGGGCAAGGAGGTGATTGAAGCTACTCGGTCATCGATCCTTACCATTTTCGGAGGACCAGAGCCCGAATCACTCCGAAGTTTGAAGACAAAATCCAAATTTGTCGGAACTGGAGAAACGCAGAAGCGGAAGAAGCCGAACGGTGAAGATTCTATCACCTTTGGCGAGGAGGATGAAAGAGGCACTTGTCTACCCCATGATGATGCCATAGTCATCAAGGTGGAGATTGCACGCCGAGAAGTGCATAGAGTTTTGGTTGATACAGGGTCTGCAGCTGACCTAATTTCTTATGAAGTGTATCAAAAGCTGAAGGTGGATGAGGACCTGATGGAGCCTTCATCCACATATTTATATGGTTTTGCAGGATCATCTGCGGTGGCAGAAGGATCTGTCCAGTTGGACTCATCTATTGGAAGTTTTCCTAAGGAAACAACCGTCCGAATCAATTTTTTGGTGGTTCAGGAACTGCCAGCTTATAATGTTATCCTCGGGCGACCATCTTTATCCAAGATAGGTGCTATTGTTTTGACAAAACACCTGAAGATAAAATTCCCGACTGATATGGGAATTGGTCAAGTTTCCTCTGACCAGAGGATCTCTCGGCAATGTTACGTTGCCTATTTAAAAGACAAGGAGGGCCTGAGGAAGGTGACTGCCCTATCTATAGAAGTTCGAGACGGTCGGGAAGAAGCAGAAATGTAAAGGCCCGAACCAGTGGAGAAGCTGGAACAAATCCAATTGTGTACCGAGGATAAGAAAAAGATTACTTATATCAGGTCTGAGCAGTTGGAGGAATTCAAAAGTGAGTTGAAGTTATTTCTTCAACAGAATAATGATGTATTCACATGGTATGCCAAGGACATGCCAGGAATCGATCAGGCTGTCGCAGAGCACAAACTTTGGATAGATCCGAAGGTGAAACCAGTGATACAGAAAAGGAGAAATTTCTCCATTGAAAAGTATGAAGCCATTCGGGGCGAAGTTGAAAAACTGAAGGATTCTGATTTCATAGAACCAATTGAATGCCCAACTTGGTTAGCTAACGTGGTAATGGTAAAAAAGGCGAATGGGAAGTGGAGGATGTGTACAGACTACACAGATCTCAACAAGGCTTGCCCTAAAGATTGTTGTCCATTACCTCGGATTAACCTTTTGATAGATGCGACTGCAGGATATGAAACTCTAAGTTTCATGGATGCCTACTCAGGGTATAATCAGATCCTTATGAATAAGGAAGATGAGAAGTTCACGGCTTTCATGACTGATCGTGAAAGCTACTATTACAAAGTCATGCCATTTGGTCTGAAGAATGCAGGAGCTACATATCAGAGAGCCGTCAACAAGATTTTCAAAGACTTGATAGGGAAGAATGTTGAAGCTTATGTTGACGACATGCTTGTGAAGAGCTTTACAAAAGCGAATCATATTGCAGATTTGACTGAGGTATTCTCAGTACTACGAAAATATCAAATGAAGTTGAATCCAGAAAAGTGCGCCTTTGGAGTTTCTTTAGGCAAATTTTTGGGCTTCATGGTGTCACAGAGAGGTATTGAGGCTAATCCTGCCAAAATACATGCTCTGGTTGACATGGAGGCTCCCAAAACTGTTTGTGATGTGCAGTGTTTAACAGGGAGAGTTGCCACTTTGAATCGTTTCATCTCCAAGTCTGGAGAAAAGTGTTTGCCATTCTTCAAGGCACTCAAAGATTTGAGGGGCAGCAAGGAAGCAAAATGGACCGAAGAATGCCAAAAAGCTTTCGAGGAGTTAAAAGAAGCACTAGGACAACCACCGATCTTGTCCCGACCAGAGAAGGGGGAAATATTATAGCTATATCTAGCGACGTCCCTTTCAGCGGTCAGTGCAGTACTTGTTCGTGAGAAAGACAAAAAACAGTGGTTGATTTACTATGTAAGCCACGTATTGCTAGATGCGGAGACACGATATTCGTAGATTGAGAAGCAGGCTCTGGCTCTCATGATGGCCGCCAGGAAGCTAAGGCCATATTTCCAGGCTCATCCAATTGACGTATTTACAACTTTTCCTCTCAGTAAAGTTCTTAATAAACCTGATTTATCTGGAAGGATGGTGTCCTAGTCGGTTGAACTGAGCGAGTTCCAAGTGAGCTTTAAGCCCAGAACCCCAATCAAAGCTCAGGCACTAGCCGATTTTGTAGTAGAAACTACTGCACTAGTGGAGTCCACCATTGAGGGTATATGTGGATGGTTCGAGTAATAAAGATGGAGCAGGAGCTGGAATTCTATTGAAAAGTCCAGCAGGATTTATTATTCGATATGCTTTGAGATTTGCATTCAAAGCAAGTAATAACGAAGCAGAATATGAAGTTGTGATAGCTGGACTTGGGTTGTCAAAAGCATTGTCTATTGCAGATGTTACTATTTATAGTGACTCTCAACTTATAGTCAACCAAGTCCAAGGGGAGTATGGTATTAAAGAACCACGCTTGCAGAAATATAAAGAGATAGTGCAGGCATTTCAAAAGCAATTTCGGAATTTGAAGATATCTCAGATTCCAAGGACTTAAAATACATGGTAGATGAGCTATCCCGATTAGCCAATGCCAAAGAAAAAAAATCTAGACCCTTCGGTCTACATTGAAGAGATAATATTTCCAAGTTATCATGAGAAAGAAATTTCTTATATTGAAGCAAAGCGTTGCTGGATGGATCCGATAATTGAGTATCTGAGAGATGACAAATTACCTGAGGATCCGAAAGAGGCAAGATTGATCAAAATATGATCGGCGAGATTTGTCATTCAGAATGGGAGACTATACAAAAGATCTTATTCTGGACCCCTTATGAGATGTATAGGTCCCGAAGGAGCAAAATCAGCTTTGGCTGAGGTTCATGAAGGAATTTGTGGAGCTCACATGGGTGGACGAGCCCTGGCCCACAAAATTCTAAGACTTGGGTTATATTGGCCTAATATCCAAGAGGCTGCTATGGAGTATGTTCGTCGATGTGGCAACTGTCAAATTCATGCTGCAGTATTGAAGCGCCCAGTGGAAACCATGACTTCAATTCTAGATCCCATTCCCTTTGCGATGTGGGGAATTGATATCATGGGCAAATTCACCAAGGCGTCAGGTGGACAGGAATATCTGATAGTATCAATTGATTACTTCACGAAATGGGTTGAAGCAGCCGCACTGGCAACAATTACTGAGAAAAAAGTGGAGAAATTCGTGCTTGAATCAATCATATATTGCTTTGGGATACCAAAGATTATCATCACTGACCATGGTACTCAGTTCGACTGTCCGCAATTTGAGCAATTTTGCGGAACATATATGATCGAGCATCATATGTCCTCAGTGGCATACCCCTAGAGCAATGGACAAGTAGAGGTTACTAACCGAACGCTACTGGAAGGGATAAAGAGAAGACTCGAAGTTGACAAGGCTTCATGGGTCGAAGAACTTCATAATGTACTGTGGGCCTATAGAACTACGGTTCGAACACCCACAGGAGAAACTCCATTCAGGTTAGCATATGGGTTCGAAGCATTGGCATTTGTGGAGATAATGGCGGGGACAATACGGGATCGAGAGTTCGAGGAAAAAGCGAACGAGCAAGGACTGCTTGATAGTCTTGATCTGTTGGACGAAGTTCGGGCAAAGGCAATAGCACGAACTCAACATTATCAAAGAAGGATAGCATCTCATTATAATACCCGAGTGAAGAATCGTCGGTACTTAGCCGGAGATTTGGTGTTGAGAAACACCTTAGCTTCCGACCCACGTCACCAAAGAAAATTGGACCCTTCCTGGGAAGGACTTTATATGGTTGTAAAACCAGTCGGTTCAAGAGCTTACAGGCTGAAGAACATCAACACCCAGAAAGAGTTGGATCGTTCTTGGAATGCCAGGCATCTCAAAATTTTTTATCCTTGATGATGAATTCAATTTTGTTCGTGATGTAAACATTTTCAACTCAATCAATGCAATTATTGGCTTTCAACAAATTATCTTTTGATTGGGGGGCATCATACACCACATTCAAGAACAAGATCCAACTATAAGGCATCGGATGAAAATCCGTGTGGGTCCTTCAACACTTATGGAATTTTTTTGGAATTTCTTAAGTCAAGGCATCGGATGAAAATCCGAGTGAGTTCCTTCCGCAAGGCGTCGGTTTGAAACCCGAGTAAGTTCCTTCAAGACTTATTGAATTTTCGAATTATCCTTAAGTTAAGGCATCGGTTTAAAACCCGAGTGAGTTCCTTCTCAGACTTATTGTATTTCTCCGGAAATCTTTAAGTAAAGGCATTATTCTAAACAATTAAGACCTAGTGCAACAGCGATTCAAATGACTAGCAAAGTTCAAGATGAAGTTAACTTCTTATTTCTTCAAAAGACCAAAAGAGGCTAGTCTCAATATCAAAACATAAGATTACAAGAGCTGGATACAATCTTCGGTCAAAAAAGAAAGTCATCATCGATGATCATTAAGAAGTCATACAAGATCGGCACAACTTTGCTACAACAAACACATGAGTCAATCATTGGTATGGATTCAAGGAAAATAAGAGGAGAAATGAGGATTACAAAAAACATTTCAGTATGTATAAAATCCTCCGCAATTTCATACTCTTTGTCCAGCTTGTCCAGGAGAAGTATGGTCCTCGACCAAACTTGCATTCAAGGCGAGCTCGTCATAATTGAATCCTTCCAAGGGAGAATAAACAGGAGAATCTTCCAGATAATGCATAATATCTGGATCAGAAGGTGGAGGATCAATTTTATTTTTGGTCCAGTCAGGAGAAGGAAGGCCCAGGTTGGTAAATACTTCAGGATGGCAAACAACATTGTAGGGAGTCGTATCAAAATGAGGATCCTTCCTTAGTATTGATTCCCTACTTTGTTCTCACCATCCCGGTACGCCTGCAAGTTATAAGCATTCAGCATATCAACAAAGGGCTTACTATGTAAATACTTGAAGACGCAAGCTCTGCGAACATCAGTTGGAAGGGATTCGGGCAAAGGAACGACAACTTGCCTTTGAGGGAACGCTTCAGATCCTTTGGCTCCTGACTTTCCAACTCCTCGCTCCAGTTGCCGGATCTTCTCCTTGGCATCATCCAAGTCTGACCGGAGACGATCAATCACTGAATTCTTCTCTCCTGCAAACTCCCAAGCTAATTTCCTAAGGTGAGCAATCTCAGCATCTTTAGCTTCAGAGATTTCCCGAAGCCTGGAAACTTCATTGCTCAACCTATTGAGCCTAGAGGTTGCTTCCACTTGGTTGTGGAAGTTACCAGTAAGACTCCTGCAAACAACTTCCGAGTTAAAAAGGAGCAGAAGAGTAATATTCAGAATCAAAAGATAATGAAGAAAGACTTACATCACCATTGACTTCATAAAGACCTCATCTGGAAGTTTGGAAAGAACTGCGCTCTCAGAAGTCATTCGAGCAGCAGTGCACCATTCCAACGCTCTGTCAAACTCGTTTGACACTAATTCGAGAGAAGGATGAGAAGGATGAGCTACATCAAGAGAAGGATAAGCTGCATCACTTGCCAACTGACGGCGCTTCCTGGTGGCAAAATCCTCCAAATCCAAAGGAGAGAAAGAGGATGCCAAACAAGCACTAGAATTGGAAATAGGAGCAGCACCTGCTGGGACCACACCTTCATCAGACGCCAACATAATTGCCTTAGATGCCCAAAGAGTCTCCTTCGGGGGTGCACGAACGGTCTCTGCAACAGGGGTGACAGCAGCGCCATCAACAGTGGAGTGATTAAGATCTTCTTGGGAAGAACAAGCGATCACTTTAGGCAGAAGAGGCGTAGGGGCGGCATCAATAGAAACTGTGGGAATCTGACTTGAAGATTCACCAACAGCAGTCGCCTTACGCTTGGAGGATTCACTAGCTGAAACCACCTCACTGGCCCCAACCACCGCCGATGGAACAATTTTCTTACAAGATTTCGCTCTGATAAAGTTCGGATCGATTCTGGGAGCCACTGTATACACAGAAAAAACCGTATCAGTACAGAAATCCAACAACAAAAGCAACGAGGGAAAACCCTAGTTCTCTGTCAAATATGAAAAATCGATTAACTAAACCCCAAGTATTACTACTGTGCAGTTTACTCAGGGGGAAAGGGAAATAGATGAGAAATAGCAAAAAGCTCACTTGTTCAGAACTAATAGAGTTATTGTTGGAGTACGAGGAATACGGGAGCAAGCAGGAGGACGGAATGTTGCTTTTGCAAATCTAACTTGCAGATAACAGGATAGATGGAGAGTACCCACGAAGGCTTTAAATAGCCTCAGGTATTGAGACGACGGTTGAGAGCTAAAGACAACCAATGGCCCAGATCGAAAAGACGCTTCGAAATCCACAACAAGCATGATCAACGGTCAGAGGGAGGCCACATGGAAACATGTGGAAGCGAGCACCCGATGCAAGAATACCTCCAATCGTCGCACTGCCATTGTGATAATGAATGTATTACCGATTTATTGGAAACAGTGAATGGTATTCCAAAGCAAGGAAAAGTTTGGACTTCATAGATACCAGAAGGGAAACGTGTGGACTTTGCAGTAAATGAAGGAGTGGGGAAGATTAATGCATCTTTCCAAAACGTATCTTCATAATATCTTTACAAGATTATTATTCGTCGAAGAATGTGAAGTTAAGTGATAAGTTTTATCATTTATATTTTGATATTCAAGACAAGATTTCAATAGGAGATGAGGAGATAGTAAGGCCAACATGAAAGAAGTGTCTATTCATTAGCAAGGAGGTCAATCTTTACAAAAAAAAAAAAAAAAAAAAAAAAAGATAACTCCTTAAGCCCCTTCTTCATTGTTGCCCGAGGAGCCCTGTACAGGAGGACTTTTCTCAGGATCCTTAGAAGAGCCTTCTTCAAGATTGTCTTTGTCAGAGTCCTCTTCAGCAGCAGCTTGTAGGGGTGCAAGTTTGGCCCTGGCGGCCCTGACCCGCCCTAAGCCTGCCCTGAGCCCGAATAGGGCTTAGGCTAAAGATTTTGGCCCTAAGGGCGGGTTAGGGCCAAAATATTCTGGCCCTGAACTAGGGCCAAGGGCAGGCCTGGGATTACTCTCTGGCCCGCCCAGTCCATCCCGGCCCGTCCCTGATTTTTGTCCCTGACCCAGGCCCTGATTTTGGCCCTGATCCTGGCCCTGATTTGAGTCTAAAGACTCTGGACCCTCCACCCACATGGAGAGGAATTAATTGTAATACATATGGGTGGATACGTGTCAAATTTTAGAAACATGATCATGTTTGGTAGAAAATTAATAAAAATAAATTATAACCTCATTACCAATGTAATAAGCATCTATTTGATTTTGGCCTTGATCCTGACCCTAATTTTGGCTCTAATCTTAATATTAATTTGACGATGATCATGTACTACAGTACTATATTTTTACCTTGATCTTCATACTAACATTGATATGAGTCTTGATTTTGACATTTAGTCACTTTAATCATATTAGACTATAAATTCACTTTTTATATTATTTTTAAGGTAATTTTTATTTTTCCAACAAAGTCATTTTTAGTTCAATAAAATATTGATTTTGTTTTTTGAATAAGGCGAGATAATATATTATAAATAATAAAAACTATTACATAAAGAATTAATATCTAACAAATCTACTATGATATTTCAAAAAGTTTATTAAGAACATATAGCTATGTTTGTAACTAAAACATCATTTTCTTTAACTATGAAAAAAATACATTTTTTTTTGTTGAATACTAAATTATCGTCGATTTACTTGTTAACAAGGTTTTGCATATGAATTTTTTTGTATTGAATAAAGATATCAATTTATTGAACAGTTGTGAATGAAAACATACCTACCTACGGCTTAAGTTCTTGACTTTGAAGATGAAATTTTCATTTATCAGATTCCTTTTGAATTCTGAATCTCTGATGTTTCTAAGTTTACAAAAAGAGTTTGTGTGACATTCTCTATAATTGACTTGACTTTCAAATATGCCTAAATTTAATTACAATTCTTCTCTTTACTTATTCTATTTCATGAATAATTTTAACTCTTTGCTACTGGAGAAAAACCAAAGGAAAAAACAGAATAACAGAGAGAGAGAGAGAGAGAAATTGGAAATTTGGAATGAAGTTTGACCATTGTCTTAGAAGTTAGAAATTAATTGAGAATTGAGATAAATCTTTTTCTTTTTCCCTTGGGGTTTATAAAAAAAAAAAAAAATTTTAAAAGAAAAAAAAAAAAAAAAAACATAGAAATTTTTTTTTTAAAAAAAAAAAAATGTAAAAAAATAATTTATAAAAAAAAAATATTGATTGTGGATATCCATCATCCCCCAATAGACAATACTTCCAATTGAAGATCTCAACCACCTCAGCATACAATCTTGGTGATTCACATTCCCATCTTAATTGAAGATTACAGTGATCTCAACACACAATATTGACAGTCAATATTTCCATTCCATGCACCTTCTCTCTTGGGCGGCAATCTATCTTTCCATATCAAGAATATCTTATTGTGTGCAAGAATCATATATTGTATTTCCATATCAGAGTAGATGCTCCTTCTATTATAAATATGTAATGCACTCAACTGAATGAATCACATCTGATTGATCTTGTTCTAGTTTTCTTCTTTGTCTCTGATCTATTCTCTTTATTTTATAACACGTTATTAGCACGATTCCGCTCGAAGTAATTGTGAACGACTCCACTCGAAGTATTGCATTTTGAGAAGAAAGACAGCAAACTATGTATCATTATGTTTTCTATTCCAAAGTGAAAAGAATGATCGACCTCCTCACACGTTTTTGTAAACAATGGAGTTTACCTTGTCCATCTTGAAATGTAAGTGCATCATGATAAAAAGGTATGTGTTTTATTGAATCTAAGAATCAATCAAATAATAAGATATTATGTTGCTTTAACGATTGTGGTTTTATTTATTGTATGTAGTGGTTGCTAGCTTTGCACCACAAATATTGTTAAATACACCTGAAGTTGCAAGATTTGAAACTGTAAATGAATATAGTTTTACAGATGCACATGAAGTTGCAAGATTTGAAACTGTAAATAAGTACAGTTTTGCAGATGCACATGAAGTTGCGAGACTTGAAACTGTAAATGAATACAGTCGCAGATGCACAAAAAGTTGCAAGATTTGAAACTGTAAATAAATACAGTTCTGTAGTTTTTGAAATTAATTCTATTTTGAAATTATAAGGAGAAAATATTATTCATGAAAATATCCCAGCAAATTTTCAAGTTTCAGATTTGTTGTTACAATAGTAATATTGTAAAAGGAGTTTTAAGAAATACTCTAAATGATATCATGCCTATTTGTGGCTGAGTAAAATAATGGACTATTAATGAAAAGTCATGAAGTTCGTCTTATTGGTTCTGTTCCATTCCCTGAAGTGAATGCAACAATTCATGATATGCCTGAAAGAAGGCAAAATTAAAATTATGGTCATGACTGTGGAAGAGGATGAGACAAAAGACGGACTAATTACCGTCATTATTATGAAAATAAATAAGAGAATAATAAGGATTCTCAATATAACAATTCAAGGAGTGAAGATAATATTTGTTACCGATGTGGTATGAAAGCCATTAGACATGTATCTGTCGTACTTCACAATATTTAATTAAGCTTTGTCAAGCCTTAATTAAAGAAATAAAAATAATGTGGAGATAAATTGGATTTTCCAAAATCATGATACTTGAGCAAGTTTTGCCTATAAAAAAAATGATGATTTTAATGGCTTCATAGATACTACACATCTAGATGCTGCAAACTCCTTTGAAAATAATAGTTGAAGATTTGGTTATGGTTATTTTATTGATGACACGGAAGCCAATGTTCATACAAGAATTGTTAGTACAACATTGATTGGAAGCTCCGGAAGAGATAATCTATTATTATCTGGGAGATAAAATTTGCTATGAATAATTCATTATTTTGTAGTAAGTCTCAAAGAAACTTATTAAGTTTCAAAGCTATTTGCCAAAATGATTATCAAATTGAGACTACAAATAATGGTATAAGTAAATATCTATACAAAGGTATTAGATATTTCTCCCAATTTGTACTACACGAATATCGCATGGTTGAAACACATGCTTGGGTAAATCAAATGAACATTGATTCCAATAATTTTATTATTTGGCATGACCGGTTGGACTATCCCGGATCAAGTATGATGCGAAAAATTATTGAAAATTCAATTGTCATCCATTGAAGAACCAGAAGATTCTTCAATTAAGTGAATTTTCTTGTATTGTTTGTTCTCAAGAAAAAATTATTATTAAATATTCACCAGCTAAAGTTGAGATTGAACATTCTACGTTTTTGAAACGTATAGAGGGTGAAATATATGGGCCCATTCACCTATCATGTGGACCATTCAGATAATATATGATTTTAATAGATGCATCTATAAAGTGGTCACATGTATGTTCATTATGAACTCACAATTTGGTGTTTGCGAGATTGTTTGTTCAAATAATGAGATTAAGAGCATAATTTATGGATATAAGATAAAAACAGTTTGTCTTGATAATGCTGGTGAATTTACATCTCAGGCTTTATGATTATTGTATAACAACTGAGATCACAGTTGAATAGCATGTTGTTTATGTTTATATCCAAAATGGTTTAGCAAAATCATTTATTAAATGTCTCCAATTAATAGTTAAACCATTGGTTATGAGAACAAAGCATCATTTGTACGCATCAGGCCAAAAGGTTGTCATAAATTCTCCCTGTTACAATTGGCTTATGGTTAGAAGCAAAATATTTATCATCTTAAAAAAAAAAATTTGTATGTGCGGCTTATGTTCTAATTGCTCCACCACAGCGCACAAAGATGAGTTCCCAAATAAAGTTGGGAATATATGTTGGATATGAATCTCCTTATATAATGCAATATATTGCCAATGATAAGAGATTTAGTTAATGAATTAGTTTTTCCAACATAAGGGGGAGAGAATAAACAATTGGAAAAAGAGATTGATTGTATGTATTATCATTATCTAATTAGATCATCGCACTGAGCACTGTGAACTTGAAGTTCGAAGGATAATGCAATAAATATTATGAATCAACTACCAGATTTGCTGACCTGCTAAGAGTTATTAAATCTCATATTCCAGCTGTAAATACTCAATTAGAATTGATGTCCCAGCAGGACAATTTATCAGTGCAAATGAAATTAAACCACGTTTAAAACGTGGAAGATCAATCGGTTCCAAGGATAAAATCCTAGAAAAGGAAATGAGCAAATGATCAAGATGGTCATAATATGGAGACAATTGATTATGAAGATCTTGAAGACATAACTTTCTATGAAACCCCAGAAGAGGTTCAGGTACCTGAAAATAATGAAGAGATCTCGATTAGTTATGTCATTGCAGGAAAAAGATGGAACCGAAAATATAAAGTTGTCGACAACAATTTTTGAATATAATGTTTTTGTTGAAATAATGCAACAAGACGAGGATCTTGAATATAAATTTGTTGATGAATATAAATCAAGAAATGATTGGCCAAAATGTAGAGACGCAATTCAAGCAGAATTGAATTCGCTTGAAAAATAAAGTTTTTGGACTTATAGTCCAATATCTGAAGTTATAAAGCCAGTGGGGTACAATTGAGTTTTCTGCGAAAAATGAAATGAGAAGAAATGAAATCATGATATATAAAGCATGAATTATGGCACAAGAATTTTCGCAGATGCCTGGCATTGATTACATGGAAACATGTTCTTTTGTGGTGGATGCAATCACCTTCAAATATCTTATTAATCTGGCAGTGTATGAAAATTTTGACATGCGTCTAATGGATATTATTACAGCCTATTTATATGGCTCACTCGAGTGTGAAATATATATGAAAATCATTGAAGGATTCAAAATGACTGAAGCATATAAAAATTCCTATGAAGTTTGTTCAATAAGGCTTCAAAGATGATCAGGGCATATATGGTATAATCTCCTTTAGTGGATATTTACTAAATGAAAAGTATAAAAATGATCCAATTTATTATTGTGCCTTTATTAAAGGATATGGATCTAATTTTAGTAAGTATATATGATGATGATTTAAATATCATCGAAACTCCTGAAGAGTTTCCAAAAGCAGTAGATTATTTGAAGAAAGTTGAAATGTAAATCTTGAAAAGACAATGTTTTGTCTTGACTTGTAAATTGAGCATTTGACGAATGAAATATTCATTCATCAATCAACTTATATTGAGAATATTTTGAAGAGATTTTATCTAGATAAAATACATCCGTTGAGTACCCCAATGGTTGTGAGATCGCTCAATATAAAGAAAGATTCATTTCGACCCCAATAAAATAGTGAAAAATTTCTTGGTCATCCATACTTAGTGCAATTAGGGCATTAATGTATTTTGCTAATAGTATAAGACCAGATATAGCATTTTCTATAAGCGTATTAGCAAGATTTATCTCTTCTCCAATATGAAGACACTGAAATGTTATAAAACATATATTTCAGCATATTCGAGAAATTATTGATATGATATTTTTTTATGAATGTGAACATCAACTTATTTGTTATGCAGATGCAAGATTTTTATCTGATCTATATACAACTCGATCTCAAACAGGCTATTTATTCACAAGTGAATGTTAGCTATTTTATATTTGGTTTAGATCAATGATACACCACATTCAGGAAGCATGCAGTCTTCTATTAGAAGAAGAGATTTGAACAATATTATATGAAGATTATGCTGCATGCATAACTCAATTGAAGGGATGATACATCAAAGAAGATAGAACGAAGCATATTTCACCGAAATTCTTCTTCACTCATAACCTTCAATGAAATGGTGAAATATATGTTCATTGAATTCGTTCAAGTGATAACTTGACAGGTTTATTTACTGAGGCGTTGCCTACTTCAAATGTTGAGAAGTTGGTATATGATAATGGAATGAACGTATTCAAAGATACTCAATGATGTTATCATCAGGGGGAGTAAAATACGTGTTGCACTCTTTTTCCCTTAACCAAGGTTTTGTCCCACTGGGTTTTCCTGGTAAGGTTTTTAATGAGGCAGCTACCAATACAATATGTATTATTTAGATATGTATACTCTTTTTCCTTCACTAAGATTTTTTCCCACAGGGTTTTTCTTAGTAAGGTTTTAACGAGGTACATTATCTATTGATGGACATCCAAGGGGAAGTGTTATAAATAATATTGATTGTGGATCTCCATCATCCCCTAATAGACAATACTTCCAATTGAAGATCTCAACCACCTCAGCATACAATCTTGGTGATTCACATTCCCATCTTAATTGAAGATTACAGTGATCTCAACACACAATATTGACAGTTAATATTTCCATTCCATGCACCTTCTATCTTAAGCGGCAATCTATCTTTCCATATCAAGAATATCTTATTGTGTGCAAGAATCATATATTGTATTTCCATATCAGAGTAGATGCTCCTTCTACTATAAATATGTAATGCACTCAACTGAATGAATCACATCTGATTGATCTTGTTCTAGTTTTCTTCTTTGTCTCTGATATATTCTCTTTATTTTTTAACAAAATACATATTGAATATAAGTTTTGGATTATTTATTGACATCTTTACTATTTTATTTTCCAGAACTGAGTTTGGAATTTAAGAATTTAATTACTTTAATATGTATTTTAATTACTACCTGTCTTACATTTGATATTTACGACCAAAGATATGACCAATTAAAGCTAGGGACAAGGCCAATTAGGGCCTGGGCCAATCAGGGCCAAGGTCAATCAGGGCCAGGGACAGGGCCAATCAGGGCCAATCAGGGTCAATTAGAGCCAATTAGGGTCAATCAGGGCCAATTAGGGCCAGGGACAGGGCCAATCAGGGCCAATTAGGGTCAATCAGGGCTAATCAGGGCCAACCCATCCCGACCCGGCCCAAATAGGGCCAATTAGGGCTGGAATGGGCTTGGCTTGGCCCTGTAGGGCTTAGGGCCAGGGACAATAATCATTGGCCCTGAACTAGGGCCAGGGCGGGAATGGGCTCAAATTATATCATATAGGGCTGGGCTTGGGATTGCAAAAGCCAGGCCCAGCCCAGCCCAGTTGCAGCCATAGCAGCTTGTGACTCGGCTTGTGACTTTTCCTCTGGAAGTGCCGGCTCGTCAGCAAGATATGCCTCATATTTTGGGTCAGCTGGAAAAGGATCATCTTCTTCCTAAGCCCATTCTGGGAGATCCATGCCTAATTTCCCGAAGACCTCTTTGTGGCACACCTCATGAAAGGGAGCAGTATCAAAGGAAGGGATTGATGCAAGAATTCTTTCTCAAACGTCATTTTGCCCCAAACGATAAGCTTGGATGTTGTAGGCACCCAGCAGTTGGGAAAGGTACGTTGTTCAGGTACTTCTGAACACAATCCTTCCGAAGCTCTGGCTTGATGTGCTCTGGCTTGAAGTGGGCTTGCTTGGGATCGCCCACTTCAAATATCTTTCGTTCTCTGCACACTGAAATTCCAGTCTGTCACCGAACAACGCGGCAGCCTTCTTTCGCTTCTTGGCCTCGCACTCGGCAACAACAGCACGAGCCTTTGAAGAATTAAGGACCTCCTTGAGGGAGTTCACCTCTTCTTCGTGCTTGCTTTGCAGCTCCTCGGTAGCTGACGTAAGCCGGTCTATCTCAGAATTGGCTTTGGCCAAATTCTCTTCACAGGTTTGCAGCAAGGAGCCGTTGTGACCAACCCGACTCAATGCTTCCATGTGCTGATAGAAGCTCAACATAGCATTCCTGGTAAGGCAAAAATTATCAGAAGAAGTTATAAGAAATTATGAAAAAATAAGTAAGCAAGAAGACCGGTACCTTGTGGACTGACTAACAAGGGAAACATCGTCCAGGGTTTCAAATTCCCGACGATCGGAAGGTATAAGACTGAGGGAGCTCCACTATGCAGCTTTCTCAGGATCTTGTGTCACCCTGTCGGTCAACTTCAGGGTCCACTCGGGGGTGAAAACCTCCTCACAATCCGCAGAATTTTTGGATTTCTTATGGGAGGAAGCATCAACAGTATCATGCCTCCTTTTGGTTCTGGCGGAGGAGGAGACATTAGACTTCTCCACCATCAGCTTCTTCCCTTTACCCGAAGCATCAGCCACGGGCCTGATATTCCTGATACCCCTGTAAGAGGGGTCGGGAGAGGGAACATAAGCCTCTTGATCAACGGTCAAGGCTCTAGGCGATCGTTGCTCGGCTGTCACAATGGCCCTAGCGGCCTTCACTAGCAGGCTCTCGGGGTTCATTCTTGGAGGCACTGCAAAGAAGAGCAAGAGTCAGAATTAAAGACGTATCACTTCAGTAAAATTAAAGGATGATGGTTAGAAGCTCACAATGAGCCAAGCCCCAGTACTGAAGGATGGAGTTATACTCCACCTCAAGTCCATGTATCTCTTGATACCATGGAATGGATTTGATCTTCCTGATGGCCGCCTCGTCTTCTTTGGATAAGGGAAGGCCCCGGTTATTGTCAGAAGAAGAAGTACACCGCCTCCAGACGGTCGGAGTTAAGATATGATGGAGGCGCTCGACAGAAAAAGTATCGTTCGAGCCATCTTTTGTGGTTCGAAGGGCAAGTTCCTTTGACAAGGATGCTGCCCCTCCAATCAAGTTTAGCCTTATTGCGTTTGGACAGAAAAACCCAGCCGGGAGGATGGGAGATAGGAAGAACATGAAAAATGCACAAAGAGAGAAAGAGATGGTGTAATGCCAAGTTCAAAACACAAACCCAAGAAGCCGACGATGAGACGCCAGCTATTGGGAAGGAGCATTCCAGGGCAAATGTCCCAGTGATTCAGAACGGCTGAGAACAAAGGATTAAAAAAGGAAAAGTGAACCCCGCTTTCCAATGCATCTATGTATAGAGAAAACTCACCCGAAAGGGTTGAATCAACCCTCTCATCAGGATGGGGAGCCCTAACCTGATAAGAGGAAGGAAAATCGAAATCTTGGATTGCTGAAAGAGGGTTTCCTCCTTGAAAACGGAGGGGACAGAGCCAGGTCCACCATCAGACCTGGAAGTTTGAGGCTGCCTAGAAGACTCGGCAGTTACCCTAGGAGTCTTGGAAGATCCAGACTCAGGAGGGACAGAAGGAGTTTTGGTTTTTCTCTCCAAACTTTTTTGAGAAACTTCAGCAAATTCGCGCCAGAGGACAGTTAGGGTTTTATTATCACTATCTGACTGTTCGGAAGGAGGGGAAGCAAAAGCTTCGTTACCACTACTATTACTAACACTGGGTACCAGAGAAACCCTATTATCCGCCATTACTTGTTTTAGTAAGGTACAAAAAGAAAAAGACCAGTAAACTTACTGATTCAGTGAGGCAAAAGCTCGAGAGCAGGAAGGCGCGAAGCAGACGACGAAGGTTCAAATTCCAGACAAGAAGAATGAAACCTACGAAGACAACAAACCGCTTTTAAAACACCCACATGAGTGTTTGGGAATCTGAACGATCGAGATTGATTCAAAATCAGCAATCGAGATTAGAAGACGTTTTGAAAGTTTGAACTCACGAATCCAAAACGGGTGTTCGGTAACCGTTGCTTGCATTACCCTCACAACGCTCGAGGAAAAGTGACCACCGCATTAAATGTGATATGACATTTAATGGAACACGCAGAGACTATTGCCTGACAAAGAACCCAGTTAAAAACCAAGCCCTCGGGATAGACCGAACGCTTGGTCTGGGGGGCTCATGATATGGAGAAAATATGATCGAACCGGGTTCATACTTGGTTTGATCCTCGACCCCAATCGAGACAGAAGGAATCAACTCGCTCCCGAGCGAACCGGATCCGTAAGATGGCTGGCTGAGGAAGAAAACTTATTCAGCTTCAAACACGCCCTAATCCAACTTATGGATTAGGTTAATTACCCTAATCAAGGCAGACCCAAATTGACGGCTGCTGCTAATCATTATCGAAGGGATATTCATCGCATAACCTGAAGGTTATCTCAGGAGTCCTCTACTAGTCCAAACTAGTAGAAGTCTATCGCTCAACGGATCTAGCTGTTAAGATCCAACAACTACCCGAAGAAGGCTCAAGTGCATCCAACGAAGGAGATTCAAAGGTACACTCTATATAAACCTCATTGCCATACGAGGTGAGGGTCTCAGATTCATATACAGACTGGTAGACGTAAACTATCAGAGGCTTACGATCTAGATCACCTTTCCCAGTTCTTCATTCCTTAGCTCTGTGCTTCTAGCAGAGCTGTTTGTGATTAAGTTCATCAACTGACTTAACCTTCGGAGGTGGACTCCCGACCCACGGTCGGGCCACATCTGACACTTTCATTTTGTAGGTCATCACGAGGAGATCTAAGGGCTGAGCAGATTTTGGATGCATCACATACAGAACCAAGAGTCTCTGCATGCCTCGAGGTATTCCCCTAAGAGTTCATCATTTGGTTCTCACGCGTCGGATTCTCTTGGAGAAAGGTTCCCTCATGCTTGTAAAATAATCTAAAGAAAAACAAGAAAATCCACAAGGATGAGTTCTACATAATTCAATAAGGCAACAATCCACATATATATCACGATAGTAATAATACAAATATGAAAAGAATGCAATGACATGCTAAGTATACAGGTAATGAACTAACCATGCTAGTCTCTAGTAGGCAAGACATGCATTAAGATGAATACCATCCCTCCTCTAGGAAGGTCTTGTCACTCTGATCCCTCATGGTTTGGCTACCTCTGTTGTGATCCCTGGTTAAGGAATACGATCCACATCATCACCTTGACTGGGGTTACAGGTCCATACTCTCTCATCACAACTATTGGTATGAGTACTAGTGCATGTCAGGGGTTTTAAACCCTATGCAAAGTCATATAGTAACACCTACATGTGGTCTAGATATCTTTCCTCATGCCGAGTGCCCTTTTAGTCCAATATGCTTTTCCACCTAGGAATATTATTCTTCACGGACTGGTTACCTTTTTTAGATTAACATTCTAGAACCCTATGGTCATCAACATACGCTAGGGTGGATGTCTCCAGATGACAATGAAGCTGTCTTTTGAGTGCCATGAGCCCAACCCGAACATATGCAACCCTACCATTGCATGATAATAGTGGTCTTACGAATTGGTTACCTCTTTTGGATGCCTATAGTGTCACATCCCGCCCTAAATCCACCAAGGGGTTACCCTATCTGGATTACCCTCGGGGAGTGAATCACGGTCCCGCTAATCAAGTTTAGGAACGATCATAGTCACTTAACACAATAATATAATCAAAAGCAAGAAAAATTCTTTGTATTCAAATAATTTAATAATAAAAGTCAAGAGAGGATCTTAGAAGGATCACAAAGGACATCAGAGTGCGGAAAAGATACCAATAAAATAAATGACCAACATGTGGAAATGAGGTGGAAATTCCCTTTGCAACATTAGCGGAAGGTAGATCAGATAAAATTAAGGGTTACAACCGGTTCCCAAAGTGACAAGGGAACAAACTAAACTATGGTCTCAACGAATTAAAACAAAAGGCTAAAAGGGTAATGAGACGATATCCCATCCCTAACACAAAAGTGCAAAGCTGAACTGCTCCAGATAAGTCCTAATCTCGGACTACTAGTCTTTATCAACTTGTACACCATGACTAGTGTGGTACAAGTCATCAACTTGGTCTTCAGAGTGTTGACCATCATAGTCAACAGTAGTAGTACCTGCAATAGAGTCTAACAAAAGATGTTGCAAAAAGGAGTGAGTTCAAAAGAACTCAGCAAGGCAATTTTTCCATAAAACATAAGCCATATGATACAAACCACAACATGATGCAATATATTATGAAACACATGGTGCAAGTATGATTCTAACTCTATGAATGCTAGTCTCTAAGGTAGACATGCTTTAAGTCATAGCACCATACTTCTTTGGGTCGTCAGTCACTCCCCCCTCAACCCATTCCGTATCTTGGGTCTGCCGTGGTAGTTGGGTAAAGTCCTCTCAAACCATGGTAGGGGATTCGGTCACCACTGTAAAACCCAGCCCTAACCTTGACCTGGAAACCTTGTTATTTGTAGGTCCGGTGACCCGAAGTAAAGTAAGAAGTCAGCTTTGGGACATCCCAGTGGAGGACTTGGTGTCTGGCTTTGAATCCATGAGAGTTGATGATGAAGTTCTATTTATGGAAACTGAATCTTGATGAAGATCGGATTAGTTGATGGACTTGGAGTGCTCTCTATCATGGTTTGAAGGCATTTCTACCTATTAGGTAAGTCACTTGATATGTGTGCAAAACCCCTTTAGGATTGGATTTGATCTGGGTCTTCAATTCCCTGTTTTGGAATTGTTTGTCGCATTGGTCGACTGATTGGTCGACTGGACCAGTCGACCAATCCACTCGACCAATGAGTGCTGTCTTTGGCAATTAGGTCTTGCTTGCTCTATTTAAGTCCAATCTCGAGTCTACTTCGTATTTGCTGCCTCCAAACTCTTTGGAACGAACCAAAGATCTCTGCAAGTCATCTCCCTTGCATCCTTGGTGATTTTCTTGATGGATCTTCGTCAAAACTCTTCCTTTTGCATCAAAGGTATGTCTACACTCTCTTCTTCTCCTCCATCTCTGTTTTTCTTTCCTTTTTGAGTTGAGACAGTAGAGGAGATGCTGCATTCTCTGTTGCAAACATCTCTGAACTTGTCTCTCATGATTTTCCTAAGGATTAATGGCTAATGCAATGATTTTAACCATGACCATTGCAAGCTTTTGAAGGAATCATGATCAAACCATGATCTACTCTTTGTTTATCTTTCGATTTGAATTCTGATCTCCTTGGATCTACTATATTGATCATGTTAGTAGTCAATTGCTGTGTTTTCTTTTCATGATCCATGATCTATCAATCTCTAGTTGTTTCTCTTCTACCATACCATGTTTTCTTCATGAATCATGATAATTACATATATGGTAGGTTTTGTTTCCTTATTTAGATTTATGCTCTTAGGTCTATTTTCTTGAAGATCTATGTATGCTTTTCATGATACCTTTACCTGAATCAATGATCCCTTCTCCTATTGTTCTTGTCTTTGATTTCTATCTTGAATTCTTCAAGATCCATGATTGATCTAATTATGGTAACTTTTTGTTTCCTAATTTGGATCTTGATGACTTGATTTGATTAGTGTTTTGAGATCTCCTATATGTTAGGATACTACTAATGTAGTTTACCCCTTGATTAGTACCCTTTTGAACCACCAAATTCGGATTTTATATCTCAAAACTCTGATTTTATAGGTTATCGTCTCGCATTGGTCGATCGATTGATTGGTCGACTGGACCGATCGACCAATCCACTCGACCAATGAGTACAAGCAACTCCAGAATTGGTCTGCTTTTGGATGTTTTGGTATCTTTTTTGTCAGGGATCTTTCCTAATATGTTGTATACACTTGTTTAGGACCTTCTTCTCAAGTTTGTCAAGATCTTACTTGATTTCTTAGGATTCCTTTGCGAGTTATAAAAGGTAAGGATGGTTACTTCTTTAACAACATAAATTGCATATCTTAGTTTCTATATTTGAATCTTGTTAAGTTATTTCTTTAATTAGATTCTTATAATGTTATACTACTGTGGTATTGTCTTGATATCAGTAGCATTACTTATTCATATTGAATTGACTCATGTATGATTTACTTACCAGTTATATACAAATTGATTGTAATTATTGATTTCTTTCCATATATGAAGTTACCATATATGTGATGATATGAATTGATGCATGTGTATGCTTAAGTATGGTTTGGAAAGGAGAGGTGTCCTTTTGACACTTCTGTCCTTGGACTACTACGGGAATACTATGGGATGTTTCCGGAGATGCCCTCTGGACACTTTCCTAAACTGTTGGATGACATATCTAGGACTGTCTAGTAGTGTTGGGCTAGGATGTCCCGTTATGTCAGACCCTAATCGGAGGGGTATTGAGACCGAACGACCCGTGGTAGCAATGGGGATTCATGGGCGCTCAAGAACGGTAACCAACCCGTGAGAGGACAGGAATCACATTGTGGGGGCCATTTATTGGAGGGTTGCATATGGATAGACTTGGGCTCACGGGCGCTTAAGACCGGTAACCAACCCGTGAGAGGACGTGAGAGCTTCCCGTTTACCATATGTGGATGACCAATAGGGTTGATGAGTCCGTAGTCAGGGACTATGAGGACTCTAGTGTGAAGGATACCGGAAAGGATCGTCAGGGACGAGGAATGGACGTATCTGGATCTGACTTGATGTAACTAAGTAGAAGACTTGCATTTGGCTAGGCTTTACCCTGACATGCGCCGGTACTTAGACCAATGGTGATGTGAGAGAGTGGTGACCTATACCCCCAGCCATGGAATGTCCCGAGGGATGCCGGACCCATTACCAACTGATGATGAGTGATTGAGACCTTCCTAAAGAAGTACGGTGCTATGACTTAAAGCATGTCTGCCAATAGAGACCAGCATATGTAGAGTTAGATTCATACATTCATTGTTTGTCTCATACCATATTGCATTTATGTTTGTTCTCAAATCCCGCCATTTATGTTATTATGGATTTAACTGCCTTACTGAGTTTCTTTGAAACTCATTCCTTTATTGTACAATGTTTGTTAGACTATTCTACAGGTACTGAATATCATGACGGCCCCTATGAAGAAGCGCAAGGAGAAGAGGCATATCTCCAGGAAGGTGATTGCGGTTACAACAATTACACTGAAGATCCCGCGAGTGGTTATGCTCCGTACGATGCTTAGTCCGACCATGGAGTGGAAGCGCCCTTGTGCCGTTTATCAGATTTATACTTATAGGGATGTTATCTATAAAGTTGAGAACAATTTAGTTACCCATTGTACCTGCTATTGGGATTAGATTATGTCTTGCTTATTCTCTTTTAGAACTACTTTTCCGCTGGTTGTAGAGTGGGATTTCGCCTTACTTTACTTATCTGATTTAGACACTCTGATTATATCTAGTACTCTGATTTATATATGATTCATTCTTTCCTTATTTGGATCTATGGTTTATCTTCCGCACTTTTATTATTATTGTTCATGATTATGTTATTGTTTATGTGGGAGGTTGATTACTCGATACCTGATCTTCAGGCTGTGGATCACACTCTCGGGTATGCCAGATAGGGTATCGGCTGGGAGGATGTGACAGATTGGTATCAGAGCCCAAGGTTCGAGGAAATCCTAACCACAAAAGACAATAACTGAACATTCCTGAGTCATTGATCTGAAATGACTCCTCTACTCTTAGAAGTGAATAATAGAACACTTGGATTAGAAACTTAACCTATGAAGCATAACAGAACATTTCCGAATAACATACCATAATTAGACTTACACAAATGTCACTAATGCAAAGAAAAGAAAGGTGCATAATATACAATAATTAAGTGAAACAAAATGAACTACATTAATTTCAAAAGCTTTTACAACGATTACATCCGAAATGCATAAATGGAAATCCTAGGGTACAAAGTCTATCTAGGTGATCTTCTCGATCTCTCGTATGCTCCGAACTCCTCCGCTAGCCGAGTCACCCGATGCTCTATCCTATCCTGTCGTGACTCCATCCTCTCATACATCTGCTCTCGTCCGACCTCCATCCTCTCTAGCATGGAAGTCATCGATCTCATCTGTGCCCCAAGATCCGAAGTCTCCGGAACCGCATGAGAAGGGCCACCGCCTTGAAGTGTGATGAAGGAAACTCGTGGTGCACCGGCTCAACCTCGTGCATATCTCGTATCATCTCCGGCCCGATCATCACTATCGGGACCGATATCCTCTCCTCCATCCTCCGACTCCCGATCCTCATCCTCCGACTCCTCATCATCCTCACCCTCCGGACCAGGAGATCTCTCGGATCGCTGCAGCCTCATCCGACGAATGGTCCGAGTCCCGATAGAGTATCCCCGTGAACCGGTGTCCACCGGTGTATCCTCGAAACTCACCCCGAAATGCCTCGAAGATCAAGGTCGGTAGCCTCCCATAGCAAAGGTTCCGCATGCTAGGCCGCAGAACCAAGTCAAGCATGACCCGCTGAATGATGTAGGAGAGATCGATCTCGAAGCCCATGTAGATGCGGTAGATGACTAAGGCCTCCATCATCGTGACCCGATGGTGATGTCCGGCTTTCGGCATAATGTTTCGGCCGACTATGCGACCGATAATCCGTGCGGAATCCGTCATCCGTCCGCTGGTCCACGGAGTGAAGCATCGACGACTATCCCATAGCATAGAGCATATCTCGCGAAGCTCGTACGGCATCGATGGCTGTCCAAATCTACTCGCAGGGTATCCACACACACCGCTTGTGGATAGTAAGGAACCTTCAAGATCTCAGCCAGTGCTCGAGTGGAAAAGCGAATCTGAGTTCGGAAGACCCTGCTCCTGAGGACAAGTCTAAGTGGATGTCCTTGACCTCGAGCCTCCTCTGTGTAGGTTAGGTTGCTGAACAACAACCTCACTAGCTCCGGGTATACCGGCAGATCCTCGGTGAAGAGATGAGTCCACTGCAACGTGTCGAATCTCTGCCGAATCCTAAAGATCCTGAGCTGGCGTAGGTGAAGTAGACGTCCCAACTCGATGTTACAGTAACTGAAGTAGGCCTCGTACAAAAACTCGGCATGAGGTGTGTCGAACATGTCTGGTCTCTGAACCTCCTGTCTAGGCTCTGAAGGAACCTGACCTCTGCCGCTAAGTGCCCCTACAATGCGACCACGACCTCTACCTCGTCCTCGCCCTCCTCTCTGCCTAGTGTGTATCTGTGAAAGAGACGAGAGACATTTCCAGTTAGTGCTACTTTAAGATTTGAGCCAAAAGGGTATTTTCGTAATTTTTCGGAAAATTTCAAATTTGGGGGAAATTTGATTTGAACATACTAGCATGTGCGCAATACTTGGAATTTCATGTCTATGAAGTTTGTTTGAGGAAAATCGATTGAAAACTTGAATTAAAGCGAAAAATTCAGCAAGAAGGAAAATTTGGGGATTTTGCAATTTAGGTCAAAATTGGATTTTTGAAAAGTTGAAATTGGTTAAATCAAGTTTTATGGAACTATCTACAATATCATCTTGAGCATGTAGCATTTGATTTTGGCGAAAATTTCAAGCGGTTTGAGAGAAAACGAAAATTTTCTAAAGATAACGATTTCGGTATGAAAACGTTGCGAGATGAACACCAATATGTTAAAACTTGTTGTCTATGCATGGCATTGTGTTTAAAACCTAGGGAATATGTTTCTAAGTATTCCTAAGCAAGATTTCTAGCATTGGATACAAGCAAAGCATGGTTTTTATTGAAATGCAAGCATGAGAAGATGGAAATGGAAGAAAGAATGAAAGATTTACCTTGTTTGTGATGGTTGTGTGTTGTTGTGTTGTTGTTGAAGCACCAAAACACCTCAAGAACACTTGTGAGAACCTTTGGAGACTTTCCCTAGAGCTCTCTCACCTTTGGAAGAAGATAAAATGAAGTTGGAATGTGGAAATGAGGCTTATAATGCGAATTTTCGCATTCTGTCTGCATTGGTCGACTCATTGGTCGACTGGGTCAGTCGACCAATCACTCGACCAATGGTCACAGAGACCTCTTTTGCTGATGAATTTTTGGAAAATGTGATTTTTGCCTTATGGATTATTGTTTGATGACTATATGGATATATTTAAGCATGATTTAAGTTTTCAAATCATTTGGACTTGTGATTTATGTTGAAACTTCGAAATTCGGTATTTTGATGTTCTCAGTTTTGCAGAATGGTTACTCTGAGAAGTGGGCGTGGTGAATCCAGTGGTCAAGGAGGTGGTGAAATACCTCAGGGAGGTGGTGAAATACCTCATGGAGGTGGTGAGATACCTAATGTTGATCAGGGTACCCATGAGATACCCGGTGCCCTGAATGTTGGAAGCTTCCGTGATATTGCCAATATTATGGGCAATATGATGCAGCAGCAAGCAGCTCAGTTCAACCAGATGCTGGTGGGTTTCATGACTCTGCATAATGAGACTCGAGCTGGTGCTAATGTGAATCCTCATGCCGCAGTCCCGAATGCTGGAGGTTTAGCTGGAACTCCTCATACTACTTTGATGGAGAGTTTTTCGAAGATGCAAGTACCCACTTTCACCGGAGTTACCAAGGACCCCTTGTTTCCTAACAAGTAGCTTCGTGAGTTGGAGAAGGCTTTCCGACATCCGCAATGCTCGGAAGCTCGAAGATTCTCGTTTGCGGAACGAAGTTGCAACAAGAAGCTGATGCATGGTGGATCTCCACTCGGCCTGTTTTGGAAGGTTTGCATGCGGGAGTTGTAACTTGGGAGTTGTTCAAAGAGGCTTTTTGTATGAATTATTTCCCCGAGGCGGTGAAGGATGCGAAGGAAGCTGAGTTTATGGTTCTCACACAAGGATCTCTGTTTGTGTTGGAGTACCAACAGAAGTTTGAGGAGCTTCATTTCTTTGCTCCAGATTCTCTGAAGGTCGATCTCGCCAAAGCGAAGAAGTTCTTCAAAGGACCGCACCCTCGCCATTAAAGCTTACCTCACGGTCCAGCCTATAGTGAGCTATGCTCAAGTGGTGCAGAACTCAAAGAAATTGGAAGAAACAGAGAAGGAAAGTGCACGTGTGCAAAAGCCCCGGCAGCCAAGGAACCCCTGGGTTGGTGGATCGTAATGATCGGCGTTTTGTGAGACCTACACCCTACCCCACTCCTACCTTTTAGCCTAAGAGTGTAGGTCGAACTCGGGTTTTCAGCAGCCCGGCCGGTTTAGAAAAGTATGGCGGAAACCGACCACCAAGGTGAGTGCAAGTGCTAGGCCTTTTGTTCGAAGCCCTGCTGTTGCAGCCTACCCCGCTTGGACCCAACAATCCTGTTTGCTTTTACCGCAAGCAAGCGGGTCATTTCGCTCGTGCTCGTCCGAAGCGGGCTCGTCCAAAGAGCCGCTCCGGTGGTGAAGAGTGCTCCTGCTCCTCCCTTTGGTAGAGTTTTCAGTATTTCCAGTCTTGAGCGGGATCCAAGCCATGAAGTGATTACGGGTACATTGTTAGTTGCTTCTATTTCTGCATTTGTCTTATTTGATACGGGTGCATCTCATTCGTTCATGTCATCTCGCATTCATCAAGAAGACCGACCTAATCCCGAGAAGTTGTCTAGTTGTTTATTGATTAGTACACCTACTGGTCTGTTGTGAAACTAGATAAGGGGTTATCTAAATGTCCTGTGTTGATTGGTGAGAAGAACTTGGAAGCCAATTTTGTAATTCTTGATATGAAGGACTTCGATGTTATTTTGGGAATTGATTGGTTAACAGCCCACAAAGCTGTGTTCCTTTGTTCCTCAAAGAAGATTCAGTTCCATATTTGTGGAAGTCCGGTCTTAGAATTTCATGGTGAAAAGAGAAGGGTTTGTAAGAAGGTGCTTGTCTCAGACCGATGCAAGTCTATGCCCTAGTGGATGATGCTTCATCCGAAGGCAAGGGTAAAGTGGAGAAAAGAGTCAATGAAGTCAGGGTTGTCTGTGACTTTGTTGATGTCTTCCCTGATGATCTATCGGGAGTGCCTCCAGACAGGGATGTCGAGTTTTCTATTGATCTCGTCCTTGGTGCCGCTCCGGTATCTTAAGCTCCGTATAGATGGCTCCTACTGAGTTGAAAGAGTTGCAAAACCAGTTGAATGAGCTCATTGATAGAGGTTTCGTACAACCTAGTGTATCACCTTGGGGAGCTCCAGTCTTGTTTGTCAAGAAGAAAGACAGTAGTATGCGCCTGTGCATCGACTACCGTGAGTTGAATAAGCTGACTATCAAGAATAGATACCCGCTGCCCAAAATTGATGATCTCTTCGATCAGTTAAAGGGTGCAGTTGTGTTCTCAAAGATTGACTTAAGATCCGGATATCACCAATTGAAAGTGAAGTCTAGTGATATCTTCAAGACAGCTTTCCGAACACGGTATGGTCACTACGAGTTCAGGGTCATACCCTTCGGATTGACCAATGCTCCTGCGGTGTTCATGGACCTCATGAACCGAGTATTTCACGATGTGCTTGATAAGTTTGTGATTGTATTCATCGACGACATCTTGATCTATTCGAAGAGCGAAGAAGAGCATGCGAGTCATCTAAGTTTACTTTGCAAAGGTTGCGAGAAAAGAAGTTGTACGCTAAGTTTAGCAAGTGTGATTTCTGGCTTAAGAGAGTAGTATTCCTTGGCCATGTGGTTTCAGCCGAAGGTATTCGTGTCGATCCTGAAAAAGTTCAAGCTGTGGCTGATTGGGAAAGACCGAAGTCGGTAACGGAAATAAGAAGTTTTCTTGGATTGGCGGGTTACTACAGAAGGTTTATTGAGAACTTTTCTCGGTTGGCTGCTCCTATGACTAAGTTGACCAGGAAAGAAGAAAAGTTTGTTTGGTCCGACGCCTTTGTGAGAAGAATTTCCAAGAGTTGAAAGATAGATTGACAAGTGCCCCGGTTTTGACTATACCTGATAGTTCCGGTGGTATGACAGTTTATACCGATGCGTCAAAGATTGGATTGGGTTGCATACTGATGCAACATGGCAAGGTCATAGCCTATGCTTCTCGGCAATTGAAAGATTATGAGCGGAATTACCCCACTCACGATCTAGAACTTGCCGCTGTTGTCTTTGCTTTGAAGATTTGGAGACATTACCTCTACGGTGAGAAGATTGCCATTTTCACGGATCATAAGAGTTTGAAATACTTCTTTAACCAAAAGGAGTTGAACATGAGACAAAGGAGATGGTTGGAACTAGTCTCTGATTATGATTGTGATATTCAGTATCACCCTGGGAAGGCAAACGTTGTTGCTGATGCTCTTAGTAGGAAGAACCAGAAGAAGACTTTGGATTTGAATGCTTTGAGTTTACCATTGTGGTCTTCTATTGAGAGTTTTGATTTGGAAATTGTCCCTGAGAATTCTGATTTTATTCTTTCTGCCATGATGGCAAGATCTGGTCTTAGAGATAAAATTGTTGCTCTGCAGAGTTCTGACCAAGAACTTTTGATCAAAGTTGAGAAGATTTCTTCGAATCTTGAGTCGGACCCCGACTTTGGTATATCCATGGATGGTGCTTTATTGTTTAGAGGAAGAAGGCGTGCGTGCACATAAACGAGGAAATTAAGAAGGAAATATTGAAGGAAGCACACCGGTCGGTCTTTACTATACACCCGGGAAGCACCAAGATGTACAAGGACTTGAAGGAACATTTTTGGTGGATTGGTCTGAAGGCTGATGTTGATGATTTTGTTGCTAAGTGTGAGACTTGCCAACGTGTGAAAGCCGTTCGACAACCCCCATCTGGATTACTTCAACCTCTTCCTATTCCTAGTTGGAAGTGGGAGGATATCTCTATGGACTTTGTGACTAGCTTGCCTCGGACAAGTAAAGGCAATGACACTGTGTGGGTGATTGTTGATAGGTTGACCAAATCAGCCCACTTCATTCCTATGAAGATCACTCATACTCTGGATAAGCTAACAAGGCTTTACATGGATAATGTGGTTCGTCTGCATGGTGTGCCATTGAGTATTGTTTCTGATCGTGATCCTAGGTTCACCTCAAGGTTTTGGAATAGTTTGCGGAAGGCCTTGGGAACCCAATTGAACTTGAGTACAGCTCATCATCCACGATCGATGGACAATCCGAGCGGACAATTCGGACATTGGAAGACATGCTCAGATCTTGTGTGGTGGATATGGGTGGTAATTGGGATGAACACCTAGCTTTGGTTGAGTTTGCCTATAACAACGGTTATCAAGCAACAATAGGCATGGCTCCATTCAAGGCTTTGTATGGCGGTACTTGTAGGACGCCTTTGTCTTGGTGGGACAGGTGAAAGAAAAGTCTTAGGTCCTGTGATGATTGAAGCTACGAGTGCTATGGTAGATATGATAAGAGAAAGGATTAAGTCCGCCTTGATCAAGACAGAAATCTTATCTTGATAAGAGAAGGACCGATTTGGAATTTCAAGTTGGAGAGAAAGTCTTTTGAAGGTTTCACCAATGAAGGGTGTGATGAGATTTAATGTTAAGGGAAAGCTTAGCCCTCGTTTCATTGGACCTTTCGAGATTTTGGAAAAGGTTGGACCTGTTGCGTATCGATTAGCATTACCTCCGCCTCTTCTCGGTGTTCACAATGTGTTTCATATTTCGATGCTCCGGAAATACATAGAGAATCCGGAACACATTTTGCAGCAAGCACCTGAAGGACTTAGTGCTGATTTGACCTACGATGAAGAACCGGCCGAAATCTTGGATAGGAAGGACAAGCAGCTGCGGAATCGCACCATCCCTTTGGTGAAGATTCGGTGGAAGAACCATACCCCTGAAGAAGCTTCTTGGGAGAAGGAAGAAGACATGAAGGAGAAGTTTCCTTACCTCTTTGGAAGCACAGGTACGCTTTCAATTTCGAGGACGAAATTTCTTTAAGGGGGGAGAATGTAAAACTCAGCCCTAACCTTGACCCGGAAACCTTGTTATTTGTAGGTCCGGTGACCCGAAGTAAAGTAAGAAGTCAGCTTTGGGCCATCCCAGTGGAGGACTTGGTGTCTGGCTTTGAATCCATGAGAGTTGATGATGAAGTTCTATTTATGGAAACTGAATCTTGATGAAGATCGGATTAGTTGATGGACTTGGAGTGCTCTTTATCATGGTTTGAAGGCATTTCTACCTATTAGGTAAGTCACTTGATATGTGTGCAAAACCCCTTTAGGATTGGATTTGATCTGGGTCTTCGATTCCCTGTTTTGGAATTGCTGTGTGCATTGGTCGACTAATTGGTCGACTGGACCAGTCGACCAATCCACTCGACCAATGAGTGCTGTCTTTGGCAATTAGGTCTTGCTTGCTCTATTTAAGTCCAATCTCGAGTCTACTTCGTATTTGCTGCCTCCAAACTCTTTGGAACGAACCAAAGACCTCTGCAAGTCATCTCCCTTGCATCCTTGGTGATTTTCTTGACGGATCTTCGTCAAAACTCTTCCTTTTGCATCAAAGGTATGTCTACACTCTCTTCTTCTCCTCCATCTTTGTTTTTCTTTCCTTTTTGAGTTGAGACAGTAGAGGAGATGCTGCATTCTCTGATGCAAACATCTCTGAACTTGTCTCTCATGATTTTCCTAAGGATTAATGGCTAATGCAATGATCTTAACCATGATCATTGCAAGCTTTTGAAGGAATCATGATCAAACCATGATCTACTCTTTGTTTATCTTTCGATTTGAATTCTGATCTCCTTGGATCTACTATATTGATCATGTTAGTAGTCAATTGCTATGTTTTCTTTTCATGATCCATGATCTATCAATCTCTAGTTGTTTCTCTTCTACCATACCATGTTTTCTTCATGAATCATGATAATTACATATATGGTAGGTTTTGTTTCCTTATTTAGATTTATGCTCTTAGGTCTATTTTCTTGAAGATCTATGTATGCTTTTCATGATACCTTTACCTGAATCAATGATCCCTTCTCCTATTGTTCTTGTCTTTGATTTCTATCTTGAATTCTTCAAGATCCATGATTGATCTAATTATGGTAACTTTTTGTTTCCTAATTTGGATCTTGATGACTTGATTTGATTAGTGTTTTGAGATCTCCTATATGTTAGGATACTACTAATGTAGTTTACCCCTTGATTAGTACCCTTTTGAACCACCAAATTCGGATTTTATATCTCAAAACTCTGATTTTATAGGCTACTGTCTGCATTGGTCGACTGATTGGTCGACTGGACCAGTCGACCAATCCACTCGACCAATGAGTACAGCAACTCCAGAATTGGTCTGTTTTGGATGTTTTGGTATCTTTTTTGTCAGGGATCTTTCCTTATATGTTGTATACACTTGTTTAGGACCTTCTTCTCAAGTTTGTCAAGATCTTACTTGATTTCTTAGGATTCCTTTGCGAGTTATAAAAGGTAAGGATGGTTACTTCTTTAACAACATAAATTGCATATCTTAGTTTCTATATTTGAATCTTGTTAAGTTATTTCTTTAATTAGATTCTTATAATGTTATACTACTGTGGTACTGTCTTGATATCAGTAGCATTACTTATTCATATTGAATTGACTCATGTATGATTTACTTACCAGTAATATACAAATTGATTGTAATTATTGATTTCTTTCCATATATGAAGTTACCATATATGTGATGATATGAATTGATGCATGTGTATGCTTAAGTATGGTTTGGAAAGGAGAGGTGTCCTTTTGACACTTCTGTCCTTGGACTACTACGGGAATATTATGGGATGTTTCCGGAGATGCCCTCTGGACACCTTCCTAAACTGTTGGATGACATATCTAGGACTGTCTAGTAGTGTTGGGCTAGGATGTCCCGTTATGTCAGACCCTAATTGGAGGGGTATTGAGACCGAACGACCCGTGGTAGCAATGGGGATTCATGGGCGCTCAAGACCGGTAACCAACCAGTGAGAGGACAGGAATCACATTGTGGGGGCCATTTATTGGAGGGTTGCATATGGATAGACTTGGGCTCACGGGCGCTTAAGACCGGTAACCAACCCGTGAGAGGACGTGAGAGCTTCCCGTTTACCATATGTGGATGACCAATAGGGTTGATGAGTCCGTAGTCAGGGACTATGAGGACTCTAGTGTGAAGGATACCGGAAAGGATCGTCAGGGACGAGGAATGGACGTATCTGGATCTTACTTGATGTAACTAAGTAGAAGACTTGCATTTGGCTAGGCTTTACCCTGACATGCGCCGGTACTTAGACCAATGGTGATGTGAGAGAGTGGTGACCTATACCCCCAGCCATGGAATGTCCCGAGGGATGCCGGACCCATTACCAACTGATGATGAGTGATTGAGACCTTCCTAAAGAAGTACGGTGCTATGACTTAAAGCATGTCTGCCAATAGAGACCAGCATATGTAGAGTTAGATTCATACATTCATTGTTTGTCTTATACCATATTGCATTTATGTTTGTTCTGAAATCCTGCCATTTATGTTATTATGGATTTAACTGCCTTACTGAGTTTCTTTGAAACTCATTCCTTTATTGTACAATGTTTGTTAGACTATTCTACAGGTACTGAATATCATGACGGCCCCTATGAAGAAGCGCAAGGAGAAGAGGCATATCTCCAGGAAGGTGATTGCGGTTACAACAATTACACTGAAGATCCCGCGAGTGGTTATGCTCCGTACGATGCTTAGTCCGACCATGGAGTGGAAGCGCCCGTGTGCCGTTTATGAGATTTATACTTATAGGGATGTTGTCTATAAAGTTGAGAACAATTTAGTTACCCATTGTACCTGCTATTGGGATTAGATTCTGTCTTGCTTATTCTCTTTTAGAACTACTTTTCCGCTGGTTGTAGAGTGGGATTTCGCCTCACTTTACTTATCTGATTTAGACACTCTGATTATATCTAGTACTCTGATTTATATATGATTCATTCTTTCCTTATTTGGATCTATGGTTTATCTTCCGCACTTTTATTATTATTGTTCATGATTATGTTATTGTTTATGTGGGAGGTTGATTACTCGATACCTGATCTTCGGGCTGTGGATCACACTCTTGGGTATGCCAGATAGGGTACCAGCTGGGAGGATGTGACAACCACTCTCTCACATCACCATTTGGTCTAAGTATTGGCGCATTTCACGGCAAAGCCTAGCCCAATGCAAGTCATCTACTCAGTCATGTCAACTCAGATCCAGATACGTCCATTCCTCGCCCCGGGCGATCCTTTCCGGTATCCTTCACACTAGAGTCAGCGTAATCTCGGATTACGGACTCATCAACCCTATTGGTCATCCACAAATAGTAAACGGAAAGCTCTCACGTCCTCTCACTGGTTGGTTACCGGTCTTGAGCGCCCATCAAACCATACCCTACCACGGGTCGTTTGGTCTCAATGCCCTTCCGATTCGGGTCTGATACGACAGGGACATCCTAGCCAAACTGTCACATTCACCCTAAGGGTACGCTATCTGGATTACCTGGTGGAGTGATCCACAGCCCACAAGATCAAGTTTAGGAACGATCATATCCATTTAGCACAATAATTTAATCAAAAGCAAGAACAAATCAAAATTTTCAAATAACTTAATAATAAAAGTCGAGGAAGAATCTCAGAAGAATCACAAAGAGCATCAGAGTGCGGAAAGATACTAATAAAATAATTAATCAAAATGTGAAATGAGGCGGAAACCCATTCTACAATAACAACGGAAGGTAGATCGAGATAAGGTGCATGTTACAACTAGTTCTTAAAAGAAAGGAAAGGTAAACAACTAAATTACAGTTTCTTCTAACTTATACAACATTTCCTAAATAACAAAATTATAAGAAACTAAGCCAGGCCGCATCTGCTCTTGACAAATATCAGTCTCGGACTACTAGTCTTTATCAACGTGTTCACCGCAACCAGTGTGGTACGAGTCACCAACTTGGTCTTTAGAGTGTTGACTGTCACAGTCAACAGTAGTAGTACCTGCAGAAAAGTCTAACAAAATATGCTGCAAAAAGGAGTGAGTTCAAAAGAACTCAGCAAGGTAATCATTCCATAAAACATAAGCCATATGATACAAGCCATAACATGATGCAATATGATATGAAACACATGATGCAAGTATGGTTCTAACTCTATGAATGCTGGTTTCTAAGGTAGACATGCTTTAAGCCATAGCACCATACTTCTTTGGGTAGGTCTCAATCACTCAAGCCGGTGGGAATTGGGTCCTGAAACCTTCCGGACAACCTTGGCTGGGGTTTCAGTCACCGCTCTCTCACATCACCATTTGGTCTAAGTATTGGCACATGTCAAGGTAAAGCCTAGCCCAATGCAAGTCTTCTACTCAATCATATCATGTCAGATCCAGATACGTCCATTCCTCGCCCCCGGCGATCCTTTCCGGTATTCTTCACACTAGAGTCAGCGTAATCCCGGATTACGGACTCATCAACCCTATTGGTCATCCACAAATAGTAAACGGGAAGCTCTCACGTCCTCTCACGGGTTGGTTACCGGTCTTGAGCGCCCATGAGCCCAGGTCTAGCTATTTGCAACCCTACCAATAAATGGCCCCTTTCGAGTATCCGCGGTATGGTTTATGTCCTCTCACGGGGTGGTTACCGGTCTTGAGCGCCCATCAAACCATACCCTACCACGTGTCGTTTGGTCTCAATGCCCTTCCAATTCAGGTCTGATATGACAAGGATAATCCTAGCCATACAACTAGACAATCCTATGTATGTCATCCAATAACCCGGGAAAGTGTCGATGGGCACCTTCGAAGAACATCCCATACTATTCCCTCCGATGCCCAAGGACAGAAGCGTCAATAGAACACTCCCCAAATCCCAAGTTATACCTAGGCAATCACATACCCAAGTCCATCATATCGCATACATTTGATACATCATCATGATAAAAGTTAAATCATAACATCCAACTGATCCATCATATGTACAAGTACAAGAATGATAACTCATTATAACAAGAGAGTATGAAATCGCATTACTATAGTTCTAAAACATGTTGATATGGAGAGTTTATGATCAGACCGGGTTCATACCTGGTCCGACCCTCGACCCCGGTCGAGACGGAGAAAACTGAATCGCTCCCGAGCGAACCGGATCCAGAAGATGGCTTGCTGAAGAAGAAAGCTTATTCGGCTGCAAGCGTGCCCTAATCTTACTTATGGATTAGGGTAATCACCCTAATGATGGCAGACTCAAACTGACGGCTGCGGATAATCATTATCGAAGGGATAACCATTGCATAACCTAAAGGTTATCTCAGGAGTCCTCTACTAGCCCAAACTAGTAGAAGTCTATCGCTCAACGGATCTAACTAATAAGATCCAACGACTACCCGAAGAAGGCTCAAGTGCATCCAACGAAGGAGATTCGAAGGTACACTCTATATAAACCTCACTACCATACAAGGTGAGGGACGGATCAATCGATCGAAAAGAATACTATCTGAGACTCAGGTTCAGATACATACTGATAGACCTAAACTATCAACGATCTGCTATCTAGATCACCTTTCCCAGTTCTTCATTCATTAGCTCTGCGCTTCTAGCAGAGCCGTTTGTGATTAAGTTCATCAACTGACTTAGCCTTCGGAGGTGGACTCCCGACCCGCCGGTCGGGCCACATCTGACGCTTTCGTTTTGCAGGACATCACGTGGAGATCCAAGGGCTGAGCAGATTTTGGACGCATCATTTGACGCCGTCTGTGGGAAACGACTTGAAAAGCCATGGTGACTAGATCAACAACGACAGCAGCAGCCGCTGCACAACGCAATTCCGGTGTTCGGATACACTGGAGTGAATAATCCGAGATATTCCCCGGAAAGCCAAAATCCTATCGAGGTGGATGATGGCCGGGGAGGACGTAATCCTCCTCCTGATACAATCCAAGATCAATTGGATCAGGTAAAGATTCAACTCTTGGAGGTGAGCCAAGCACTCCGCATGCTCACCAGACGAGTGGTTTTACCACAAGAGCCTGATCAACGCGATTCAGGGAGACGTGCATTGCCACGTGACCAGAGAATGGCTGAAGACCGGAATGTTGATCAGAATTTCCGTGAAGGAGACCGAGGACTTCGGAGGATCGATGATCAACCGAGGCGAGGCGATCGGTTCGACAGACCGTAAGAGAGTACAACTGATTCAAACACAAGGTTGGATACGGGGGTAAGAACTCACTCACCCACTGTCAGAAGAACCGTTCGTGATGATCGAGCAGTTCGTGACAAGAGGAATGTTCGGGAAGGACGGGCTGTTCATGATGATTGAGTAGCACGGGATGATCGTGTTAATCGAGGTCGTGATCATATTGCTGAAGATCACCCGACCCAGATTGGTCAAGAATTGGCCAACATCAATGAGAAATTAGGGCAGTTGGCTAAGGGAAGAATAATCGAGAATATTTACTCGGTCATTCGGAAGACTCCTTTTTGCTGAGCCAATTGCGGGATATCGGTTTCCCCATAACTTCCGTTTGCCTACCTTCTCAACATTCGATGGCTCCGGAGATCCAACAGCTCACATCGGCTATTACCAACGGACCATGGCGTTTCGTGTAATTCGATGAAATTTTATGTGGTTTTTGGTTCATCTCTAACTGGAGACAGCACAAAAGTGGTTTTCTAACCTCCCCTCTGGAAGGATCGTAAACTTTGACGAATTGGCGCGCCAATTCATAGGGCAATTCCAGAGTGGGATACAAGTCAAGAAAACGGAAGAAACCTTGTTTACTGTCAAACAAGGAAAGAGCGAATCGATCAGAGAGTTTTTGAAAAGATTCAACAAAGTGACGATGGAGATAGAAAACTTGGATGAACAAGTAGCCGAATCTGCTCTATTCACAGGGACTCACTAATCGGAAACTCCTGGAGTTATTACTACAGGATATGCCTGCGACTTATGCTGAGTTGGTACAGAGATGCCAGAAGCAGGCTGAAGTCATGGAGATTCTAGATGCGCGCCAAGGAGATAATAAAGTCTCCAATAAGGAACAAAAGGCTCCCTGAGCGGAACGTGAAGCCAAAGAAAAATGTTCGCGATCGGGTTGGAAAATCCCAGCCTTGGCAACAAAGGTCCCCCGGTAAAAGTGAGTACACTCCATTGAATGCTCCTCGGGCTGATATTTTGAATATCCTCAAAAGAAAAAATATTTTAAAGTGGCCGCCTAAAATTCTTTTGAAAACCGGGAGAGCAGCAGGATCGGGAAAAGTATTGCCGATTCCACAAGGACTATGGTCATTATACTAATGATTGTCGTCATCCGAAGGGAGATATTGAGAGATTGATATCTCAGGGACATCTGTCCAGTTTTGTTAGCAGGAGAAGGGAGGAGCCACGTGGGCCACGTGCGGCTGCTCCGAAGAGGGATCGTTCGGTTAGTTCAGAACGATCGAGGGAGGCCCCGAAGTCTAAAAAAGGCAAGGAGGTGATTGAAGCTGCTACTCGGTCACCAATCCTTACCATCTTCGGGGGACCAGAGCCCGAATCATTCCAGAGTCTGAAAACAAAATCCAAATTTGTTGGAGCCGGAGAGGCGCGAGAAGCGGAAGAAGCTGAATGGTGAAGATTCTATCACCTTTAGCGAGGAAGACGAAAGAGACGTTTGTTTACCTCATGATGATGCTATAGTCATCAAGGTAGAGATTGCACGGCGGGAAGTGCATAGAGTTTTGATTGATACAGGGTTTGCAGCTGACCTAATTTCCTACGAAGTGTATCAAAAATTGAAGGTGGATCAGGACTTGATGAAACCTTCATCTACACACCTATATGGCTTTGTAGGGTCATCTGCAGTAGCGGAAGGATCGGTTCAGTTGGATTTATCCATTGGGAGTTTTCCTAAGGAAACAACTGTCCGAATCAATTTTTTGGTGGTTCGAGAACTACCAGCCTATAATATGATTCTCGGGCGACCATCTTTATCCAAGATAGGTGCTATTGTTTCAACAAAACACCGAAGATAAAATTCCCGACTCGATATGGGAATTGGTCAAGTCTCCTCCGACCGGAAGATCTCTCGGCAGTGTTATGTTGCCTATTTAAAAGACAAGGAGGGTCCGAGGAAGGTTACTGCCCTCTCCATAGAAGTTCGAGATGATCGGGAAGAGACAGAGATGCAAAGGCCCGAACCGGTGGAGAAATCGGAGCAAATCCAGTGTGTGTACCGAAGATGAGAAAAAGATTACTTATATCGGGTCCGAACAGCTAGAAGAGTTTAAAGATGAGTTGAAGTTTTTTCTTCAACGGAATAAGGATGTATTCGCATGGTCTCATTGAGGACATGCTCGGAATCGATCGGGCCATTGCAGAGCACAAACTCGGATAGACCCTAAGGCGAAACCAATGATACAGAAAAGAAGAAATTTCTCCATTGAAAAGTATGAAGCCGTTCGAAGCGAAGTTGAAAAACTTAAGAACTCTGGTTTCATAGAACCAATCGAGTGCCCAACTTGGTTGGCCAACGTGGTGATGGTGAAAAAGGCGAATGGGAAGTGGAGGATGTGTACAGACTACACAGATCTAAACAAAGCTTGCCCAAAAGATTGCTACCCGTTGCCTCGGATTGACCTCTTGATAGATGCGATCGCAGGATATGAAACTTTAAGTTTCATGGATGCCTACTCAGTGGTATAATCGATCCTTATGAATAAGGAGGATGAGAAGTATACGGCTTTCATGACTGATCGTGAGAGCTATTATTACAAGGTCATGCCTTTTGGCCTGAAGAATGCAGGAGCAACATATCAGAGGGCCGTCAACAAGATTTTCAAAGAGCTGATAGGAAAGAATGTTGAAGCTTATGTTGACGACATGCTAGTGAAAAGCTTTACAAAAGCAAATCATATTGCAGATTTGACCGAGGTTTTCTCGATCGCGGAAACATCAAATGAAGTTAAACCCAAAAAAATGTGCCTTTGGAGTCTCCTCGGGCAAATTTTTGGGTTTCATGGTATCACAGAGGGGAATTGAGGCTAATCCGCCAAAATACAAGCTCGATTGATATGGAGGCTCCCAAAACCGTTCGGGATGTACAATGTTTGACAGGGAGAGTTGTCTGCTTTGAATCGATTTATCTCCAAGTCCTGGAGAAAATGTTTGCCTTTCTTCAAGGCACTTAAAGACCGAAGGGCGTAAGGAAGCAAAGTGGACTGCAAGAGTGCCGGAAAGCTTTCGAGGAATTAAAAGAAGCACTTGGACAACCACCGATCCTGTCCAGACCAGAGAAGGGGGAAATATTACAGCTATATCTAGCGACGTCCCTTTCGGCTGTCAGTGTAGTACTTGTTCGGGAGAAAGATAAAAAACAGTGGCCGATTTACTATGTAAGCCACGTGTTGCTAGATGCGGAGACGAGATATTCGCAGATTGAGAAGCAGTGCTCTGGCTCTCATGATGGCCGCCGGGAAGCTAAGGCCATATTTTCGAGCTCATCCAATTGAGGTATTTACAACTTTTCCTCTTAGTAAAGTTCTTAACAAACCTAATTTGTCCGGAAGGATGGTGTCCCGGTCGGTTGAGCTCAGGTGAGTTCCAAGTGAGCTTTAAGCCCAGAATCGCAATCAAGGCTCGGGCATTAGCCAACTTTGTAGTAGAAACTACTGCACCAGTGGAGCCCACCATTGAGGATCCCATTATACCAACCACTTGGGAGGTATATGTGGATGGTTCGAGTAATAAAGATGGAGCAGGCGCTAGAATTCTATTAAAAAGTCCAAGAGGATTTATTATTCGATATGCTTTGAGTTTCGCATTTGATGCAAGTAATAACGAAGTGGAATATGAGGCCCTGATAGCAGGACTTCGGTTGTCAAAAGCATTAGCTATTGCAGATGTTACTATTTATAGTGACTCTCGACTTATAGTCAACCAAGTCCAGGGGGAGTATGGCATTAAAGAACCACGCTTGCAAAAATATCGGGAGATAGTGCAGGCATTTCAAAACCAATTTCGGAATTTGAAGATATCTCAGATTTCGAGGAATGAAAATTCAGTGGCAAATGAGCTATCCCGACTAGCCAATGCCAAGGAAAAGAATCTAGACCCTTCGGTCTACATTGAAGAGATAACTTTTCCAAGTTATCATGAGAAAGAAATTTCTTATATTGAAGCAGAACGTTGCTGGATGGATCCAATAATCGAGTATCTAAGGGATGACAAATTACCCGAGGATCCAAGAGAGGCAAGGTTGATCAAGATTCGATCAGCTAGATTTGTCATTCAGAATGGGAGACTATACAAAAGATCTTATGCTGAACCCCTTATGAGATGTATAGGCCCCGAAGGAGCAAAATCAGCTTTGGCTGAAGTTCATGAAGGAATTTGTGGAGCTCACATGGGTGGCCGAGCCCTGGCCCACAAAATTCTAAGACTTGGGTTATATTGGCCTAAGATCCAAGAGGCTGCTATGGACTACGTTCGTCGATGTGGTAACTGTCAAATTCATGCTACAAGATTTAAGCGCCGGCGGAAACTATGACTTCAATTCTAAATCCCATTCCCTTTGCAATGTGGGGAATTGATATCATGGGCAAATTCACCAAGGCATCAAAGCGGACGAGAATATCGATAGTAGCAATTGATTACTTCACAAAATGGGTAGAAGCCGTGCAACGGCAACACAATTAACGAGAAAAAAGTGGAGAAATTTGTGCTTGAATCAATCATATATCGCTTTGGAATTCCAAAGATTATTGTCACTGACCATGGTACTCAGTTCGACTGTCCACAATTTGAGCAATTCTGTGGAACATATATGATCGAGCATCGTATGTCCTCAGTGGCATACCCCCAAAGCAATGGCCAGGTAGAGGTTACTAACCGAACGCTACTGGAAGGAATAAAGAGAGGACTCGAAGCTGACAAAGCTTCTTGGGTCGAAGAACTACATAATGTACTGTGTGCTTATAGAACTACGGTACGAACACCCACAGGAGAAACTCCATTCAGGTTGGCATATGGATCCGAAGCATTGGCACCAGTGGAGATAATGGCGGGGACGTTACGGGATCGTGAATTCGAGGAAAAAGCAAATGAACAAGGACTGCTTGATAGTCTTGATTTGTTGGACGAAGTTCGGGCAAAGGCAATAGCAAGAACTCAACATTATCAAAGAAGGATAGCGTCTCATTATAATACTCGAGTGAAGAATCGTCGGTACTTAGCCGGAGATTTGGTGTTGAGAAACACCCTAGCTTCCGACCCGCGTCACCAAAGAAAGTTGGACCCTTCCTGGGAAGGACCTTATATGGTTGTGAAACCGGTCGGTTTAGGAGCTTACAGACTGAAGAACATCGATTCCCAGAAAGAGTTGGATCGTTCGTGGAATGCTAGGCATCTCAAAAAGTTTTATCCTTGAGGATGATTTCCGATGTAATCATTTTCAACTCAATCAATGCAATTTTTGGCTTTCAACAAACTATCTTTTGATTGGGGGGGCATCATACACCACATTCAAGAACAAGATCCAACTATAAGGCATCGGATGAAAATTCGTATGGGTCCTTCAACACTTATGGAAATTTTTCGAACTTTCTTCAGGCATCATACACCACATTCAAGAACAAGATCCAACTATAAGGCATCGGATGAAAATTCGTATGGGTCCTTCAACACTTATGGAAATTTTTCAAACTTTCTTCAAGTCGGGGCATCGGATGAAAATCCGAGTGAGTTCCTTTTGCAAGGCGTCGGTTTGAAACCCGAGTGAGTTCCTTCGAGACTTATTGAATTTTTGAATTATCCTTAAGTAAAGGCATCGGTTTAAAACCCGAGTGAGTTCCTTCTCAGACTTATTGTATTTCTCCGAAAATCCTTAAGTAAAGGCATCGGTTTAAAACCCGAGTGAGTTCCTTCTCAGACTTATTGTATTTCTCCGGAAATCCTTAAGTAAAGGCATCGGTTTAAAACCCGAGTGAGTTCCTTCTCGGACTTATTGTATTTCTCCGGAAATCCTTAAGTAAAGGCATTGTTTCGCACAACTAAGACCTAATACAACGGCGATTCAAGTGGCTAGCAAAGTTCAAGATAAAGTAATTTCTTATTTCTTCAAAAGATCCAAAGAGGCCAGATCAACTACAAGAGCTGGATACAATCTTCGATCAAAGAAGAAAGTCATTATAGGTGATTGTTAACAAGTTATACAAGATCGACGCGACTTTGCTAGAACAAACATATGAGTCAACCATTGGTGGGGATTCAAGGAAAAGAAGAGAAGAAATGAGGATTACAAAAATATTTCGGTATGCATAAAATCCTCCGCAATTTCATACTCTTTGTCCAGCTTGTCCAGGAGAAGAATGGTCCTTGACCAAACTCGCATTCAAGCACAAGCTCGTCATAATTGACTTCTTCCAGGGGAGAATAAACAGGAGAATCTTCCGAGATATTGCATAATATCCGGATCGGAAGGTGGAGGATCAATCTTATCCTTGGTCCAGTCGGGAGGAGGAATACCCGTGTCGGTAAATACTTCAGGATGGCAAACAAAGACTCGTAGGGAGTCGTATCAAAATGAGGATCCTTCCTTAATATTGATTCCCATACTTCGTTCTCACCATTCCCCAGACGCCCGCAAGTTATAAGCATTCAACATATCAACAAAAGGCTTACTGTGTAAATACTTGAAGACGCAGCTCTGCGAACATCAGTTGGAAGGGATTCGGGCAAAGGAACGATGCCTTGCCTTTCGGGTAACGTTTTAGATCCTTTGGCTCCCGACTTTCCAACTGTTCACTCCAATCGCCGGATCTTCTCCCCGGCATCATCCAAATCCGACTGAAGACGACCAATCATCGAATTTTTTTCTCCTGCCACCTCCCAAGCTAGTTTCCGAAGGCGAGCAATCTCAAGATCTTTAGCTTCGAAATCTCCCGAACCTAGAAACTTCATTGCTCAACCTACTGAGCCTAGAAATTGCTTCCACTTGGTTGTGGAAGTTACCAGCAAGACTCCTGCAAACAACTTTCGAGTTAGCAAGGAGCAGAGAAGAAATTTTTCAGAATCAGAGGATAATGAAGAAAGACTTACATTACCAGTGACTTCGTAAAGACTTCATCCGGAAGTTTGGAAAGAACTGCGCTCTCGAAGTCATTCGAGCAGCAAGACACCATTCCAACGCTCGTCAAACTCTTTTGACACTAATTCAGGCGAAGGATGAGAAGGATGAACTACACCAAGAGAAGGATGAGCTTCATCACTTGTCACCCGACGGCGCTTCCTAGTGGCAAAATCCTCCAACTCGGAAGGAGAGGAGGAGGATGCCAAACAAGCACTAGAGTTAGAAATAGGAGCAGCACCTGCTGGGACCACACCTTCATCGACGCCAACATAGTTGCCTCGGATGCCCGAAGAGTCTCCTTCGGGGGGTGCACCAACAAAGCTCACCAACAGAGCTCACCAGCAGCACCATCGGCAACGGAGTGATCAAGATCTTCCCGGGAAAGACGAGCGATCACTTCGGGCAAAGGAGGCGCAGGACGGCATCAATAGAAACTGCGGGAATCGACTTGAAGATTCACCGCCAACAACCGCCTTACGCTTGGAGGATTCACTAGCTGAAACCACCGCACTGACCCCAACCACCACCGACGGAACGATTTTCTTGCAAGATTTTGCTCGATAAAGTTCGGGTTGATCTTGGGAGCCACTATGCAAAACAACAAAAAAACCAGCCGTATCGTCAAGACAGAAATAAACGACAAAGACCAAATGGGAAACCCTAGTTTTCTACAACTTCGACAAACCAACAAACTAAACCCCAAGTATAACTACTGTGCAGTTTACTCAGGGGGGAAGTGGGGAAGGAGATGAGTAATCAAAAAACTCACTTGTTCAGAAGTTGATAGAGCTGTTGTTGGAGTACGAGGAATACGGAAGCGAGCCGAAGGACGAAAGGTCGCTTTGGCACTTTAGCAAATCTAACTTGCAGAAGTCAGGATAGATGGAGAGTACCCACGAAGGCTTTAAATAGCCTCAGGTATAAGACGACGGTTGAAGGCTAAGGACAACCGACGACCTAGATCGAAATGACGCTTCGAAATCCACAAAAAGCAAGATCAATGGTCGAAGGGATGCCACATGGAAACATGTGGAAGCGAGCACCTGATGCAGAGATACCTCCAATCGTCGCACCGCCATTAAAATAACGGATGTATTTCCGATTCATTGGAAACAGTGAATGGTATACAAAAGCAGGAAAACGTTTGAACTTCGCAGAAGGGAAACGTGCGGACTTTTCAATAAATGAAGTAGCGGGGAAGATTAATGCATCTTCCCGAAATGCATCTTCACAATATTTCTACAAGATTATTATTCGGCGAGGAATGAAAAGTTAAGTGATAAGTTTTATCATTAATACTTTGATATTCAAGACAAGATTCCGGCAGAGACCGGGGAAACTTAGAGGCCAACATGAAAAAGAAATGTCTATTCATTAAATTGAGGGTAAATCTTTACAAAAGGACAACTCCCTAAGCCTTTTCTTCTTTGTTGCCCGAGGGACCCTGGTCGGGAGGACTTTTCTCAGGACCATGAGAAGAGCCTTCCTCAAGAGTGGCATCGGCTGAATCCTCTACAACAACAACTTGAGACTCGGCTTGTGATTTCTCCTGTGGAAGTGCCGGCTCGTCATTCAGGTATGCCTCATATTGAGGGTCAGCTGGAAAAGGATCATCTTCTTCCTGGGCCCAATCCGGGAGATCCATACCAACTTTCTCGAAGACCTCTTGGTGGCATACCTCACGAAAAGGAGCAGTGTCGAAGTCAGGGATCGATCCAAGGATTCGCTCCCAAACGTCGTTCTGCCCCATGCGATAAGCTTGGATGTTGTAGAGACCTAGCAACTCGGAGAAAGGTACGCTGTTCAGGTATTTCCGAATGCACTCCTTCCGAAGCTCTGGCTTTATATGCTCAGGCTTGCTAGGGATCGCCAACTTCAGATGTTCTTCGAGCTCCCTACTTTTGATTTCAAGGCTGTCACCAAACAATGTGGCAGCTGCCTTTTGCTTCCTGGCCTCGCGCTCGGCAGGAAGTGACACGAATTTTCGAAGCTTCGAGGGCTTCCTTGAGGGAGATCACTTCTTCCTCATGCTTTTTCTGCAGCTCCACGGTAGCTGCAGTCACTGGTCTATTTCGGAATTGGCCTTGGCCAATTTCTCTTCACAAGTTTGCAAAGCAAGGAGCTGGTGCGACCAACCCGCTCAATGCTTCCATGTGTTGATAAAAGCTCAACACAGCATTCCTGGGAAGGCGGAAGATATCAGAAGAAGTCATAAGAAATTATGAAAACATAAGTAATCAAGAAGACCGGTACCTTGTAGATTGACTAACAAGGGAGGTGTCATCCAGGGCTTCAAACTCCCGGCGATCAAAAGGAGCAAGACCGAGGGAGCTCCATTCTCGCAGCCTTCTCGGGATCCCGAGTAACCCCGTCGGTCATCTTCGGGGTCCACCGGGGGGTGAAGACCTCCTCACCATCCGTCGAAGCTTTGGATTTTTTATTGGAGGGAGCATCAATTGTGTCATGCCTCCTCTTGGCTTGGGCGGAGGAAGAGACATTAGACCTCTCCACCATTGGTTTCTTCCCTTTACCCGAAGCATCGCCTACGAGGCCCGATATTCCCGATACCCCTATAAGAGGGGGTCGGGAGAGGGAAGAGAAGCCTCTTGATCTACGGTCAAGACCCCCGGGCCATCGTTGCTCGGCTGTCACAACGGCCCTAGCGGCCTTCACCCCGCAGCTTTCGGGGTTCATTCCGGGAGGCACCGCAAAGAAGAAGGACAAGAGTCGGAATTCAAAATATATCACTTCAGTCAAATCAAAGGATGATGGTTAGAAGCTCACAATGAGCCAAGCCCCAAGATCGTGAAGGATGGAGTTATACTCCACTTCATATCCATGTATCTCTTGATACCACGGAATGGATTTGATCTTCCTGATGGCAGCCTCGTCTTCTCTGGATAAGGGAAGGCCCCAGTTACTCTCGGATGAAGAAGTAAACCTCCTCCAGGTGGTTGGGAAGTTAAGATCTGATGGAGGCGCTCGACAGAAAAAGTATCGTTCGCGCCATCTTTTGTGGTTAGAAGGGCAAGTTCCTTTGACAAGGATGCTGCCCCTCCAATCAAGTTCAGCCTTATTGCGTTTGGAAAGAAAAACTCATCCGGGAGGATGGGAGATAGAAAGAACATGAAAATGTACAAAAAGAGAAAGAGATGGCTTAATGCCAAGCTCAAAACACAAACCCAAGAAGCCGACGATGAGACGCCAGCTATTGGGGAGGAGCATTCCGGGACAAGTGTTCTAGTGATTCAAAACTGCGGAGAACAAAGGATTAAAAAAGGGAAAGCGAACCCCGCTTTCTAGTGCATCTATATACAGAGAAAATTCACCCGAAAGGGATGAATCAACCCTCTCATCAGGGTGGGGAGCCCTAACCTGATATGAGGAAGGAAGATCAAAATCTTGGACAGCTGAAAGAAGGGTTTCCTCATTGTAAATGGAGGGAACAGGCCAGTGTCCACCATTGGACCCGGAGGTTTGAGGCTGCCTAGAAGACTCGACAATCTTGGAAGATCCAGACTCGAGAAGGACAGGAGAAGTTTCGGTTTTTCTTTCAAAACCTTTTTGAGAAACTTCGGCGAACTCCTGCCAGAGGACACTTAGGGTTTTGTTATCACTATCCGATCGTTCGGGAGCAGGAGAAGCAAAAGCATCACCGCTATTACCAACATGGGCTACTAAAGAAGCCCTATCGTCCGCCATTACTCGTTTCAAGAAACTACAAAAAGAAAAGACCAAGAAACTTACCGATTCAGGTGAGACGGAAGCTTGAGAGCGAGGAAGGCGCGGCGCACAACAAAGGTTCAAATTCCAGACAGGGAAGAATGAAACCTACGAAGACAACGAACCGCTTTTAAAACTCCCGCACGAGTGTTCGGGAATCTGAACGATCGAGATTGATTCAAAATCAACGATCAAGATTGAAAGACGTTTTGAAAGTTTGAACTCACGAATCCGAAATAGGCGTTCAGAAACCGTCGCTTGGATGACGTGAGCCACGACAGATCAACTGCAACGAGATATGTGGCCTTACACTCACAACGCTCGAGGAAAAGTGACCACCGCATTAAATGTGATATGACATTTAATGAAGCACGCAGAGATCATCACCTGACGACGAACCCAGTTAAAAACCAAGCCCTCGGGATCGACCGAACGCTTGGTCTGGGGGGCTCGTGATATGGAGAGTTTATGATCAAACCGGGTTCATACTTGGTCCGACCCTCGACCCCGGTCGAGACGGAGAAAACCGAATCGCTCCCGAGCGAACCGGTCCGGAAGATGGCTTGCTGAAGAAGAAAGCTTATTCGGCTGCAAGCGTGCCCTAATCTTACTTATGGATTAGGGTAATCACCCTTATGATGGCAGACTCAAACTGACGGCTGCGGATAATCATTATCGAAGGGATAACCATCGCATAACCTAAAGGTTATTTCAGGAGTCCTCTACTAGCCCAAACTAGTAGAAGTCTATCGCTCAACGGATCTAACTAATAAGATCCAACGACTACCCGAAGAAGGCTCAAGTGCATCCAACGAAGGAGATTCGAAGGTACACTCTATATAAACCTCACTACCATACAAGGTGAGGGACGGATCAATCGATCGAAAAGAATACTATCTGAGACTCAGGTTCAGATACATACTGATAGACCTAAACTACACCCTCAGCGATCGCCCTTTTGACTTAGCCTTCGGAGGTGGACTCCCGACCCCAGCGGTCGGGCCACATCTGACGCTTTCGTTTTGCAGAACATCACGTGGAGATCCAAGGGCTGAGCAGATTTTGGACGCATCACATGTATAGCAGTCCTATAATATTCAAAAGCAATTAAGAGACTATGTTCACTAAGTATAAACACCAAAACATAAGTTCATAGCCTATATGTTTATGGAGATAACCATCCTTACCTTAATCGAGTTGTAAATAAATTCAATGATCACCAAGAATGGTCCAAAAATCAGTGCTGGTACCCTAGACAACATACAAGTAACATCAGAGAAGAAAACAGTCGAATCGGAGGTCAAACGAATCAATTCAGCTGAGTACAAGGGTGATCTCATATCTTGGTTGACTGGCTGGTCAACCAAGACTTGTTATCCTCAGGGTAGAATTGAAACTTGATCCGAAACTGACCTTCCGATGCTCCGATCAACACGAAATTTAGAGAGCATGTTTATAACAGTAAGAGGATACTACAAACTAATTTTCATGATGATCCAACGGTCCAATCAGAAATGCCCAATTCGAAATCTTAAGTTCTATATGTTAATTATCAAGAATCAAATTGGAATTGATTGAAATTGTAAAGGATGATGGGAATCAATCAAGTGAATGTTAAGAATCAAGTTAGAATCTTAATTTCATAATAATCTAAGCTTAACATGCATCTACATATCAGTTTTGAATCAAGAATAGGTTAAATCGAAAAGAATCAAAGTAATGAAGTGCAAGTAATCTCAATGGAATCATAACATAGCATGAGTGGGGGAGGATCAAGGAATTGAAAGGGGGGGAAACTCATGGTTAAGTGTTTGCAAGGTTGCAGCACTTCAACCATGGTCTCAAGATCATAGATTGATAGAAAATGAATAGATTAGAAGAAGAATAGAGGGAATCATACCTTGAGTTGATGATTAATGTATAACACTAATGATTTGAGTCAAAGATCTTCCCAAACATCAAGAAAAAGCCCAAGAGAGTGTCCAACCTCGAGCTTTGGAGTGCCAATGATTAGTTTAGGTCCTCATTCACGAGTTCCAAAAAGGTAGGGGCAGAATGGGAAGTGATTTAGTGAAGATTCGAATTCCATTACTGCTGGTCGACTGGCTGGTTGACTGTCAGTCGACCAAGACATGAACAGCAACTTCAGACAGGGATTCGGAGAGCTAAACATGGTCAAATCGAGTGAGGTTTTCTCCTACAAGTCAATCAAGAAGTCTAGTTTTCAGAAATATTTTTGGATTGAGAACGGGAGTTCATTAAGTCCACCAACTAAGTTCACCTTCTTCAGGCTGCAGATTCAAAACTAACACTGACAATGCATCCAAGTATGGAGCACCATCAACCATATCCATGGGTTTCGGGTCAAACACCATGTCTTCCATAAAGAGGGCCCACAAGGACAACTTCCATCAATTCGGGACATGGATCTACACTAAGGGAAAGATCGGACATGATTTCCTAAGGCTCTCAAGGTAATAACACTAAAATCAAGGTCCAACTTCAGGGTCAAACATCAAACAAGTCTTTCTTCACCCAAAACAAATAGGGTGCCCTAGGCTAGGTTTGGGCTGGATTTCACTCAAACAACTAGACAATCCTATGTATGTCATCCAATAACCCGGGAAAGTGTCGATAGGCATCTTCGGAGAACATCCCACACTATTCCCTTTGATGCCCAAGGACAGAAGCGTCAATAGGACACTCCCCAATCCCAAGTTATACCTATGCAATCACATACTCAAGTCCATCATATAACATACATTTGATACATCATCATGATAGAAGTTAAATCATAACATCGAAGTGATCCATCATATATACAAGTAGCAAGAATAATAAGTCATTATAACAAGAGTATATGAAATCACAATACTACCGTTCTAAAACATGTATAGCAATCCTAGGATATTCAAAAGTAATTAAGAGGTTATGTTTACTAAGTTATGAGCATCAAGATATAAGCACATAGCCTATGTATTTATGGCAATAACCATCCTTACCTTAGGTTGAGTTGATGACGAATCAAGAGTTACCAAGGAATGATCCAAAAGTAGTGTTAAGACCCTAAACAAACATAAATGAAAGGTTAGAAAAGAAATCGGGAAAATCAGAGGTCGAACGGGTCAAAACGGAGCAAGGTTGCTGTCAGTAGCAAGTTTGGTCAATGGTCTTTGGTCGATGGCATCGACCAAAGAGGATCGACCAAAATTGTCTTCTGGGCTGCATAATGGGTTTTGGGGATTTTAGTCCGAAATTGGTCTTTCAGGGTTCGGATCGATCCGAAACTTGGAGGGATGATTAATAAAAATGTAAGAACACTACCTAGCAAGTATTATCACAATCCAATGGTCCAAATGAAAACCCCCAAATTGAGGTCCTATGTTCTAAAGACAAGAATCCTAGCATTCATGAGAAATCGATGTAATTGAAAGGGAAGCTAGAGAATTTGTTGGGGAATGGGTTAGGAACAAGCTTACAATCATTTGCAAGCCAGAGATTAGACTAATCATACTCCACATCTCAGTATAGTATAAGAAATCAAGTTGTTAAACAAAGAATCATGGTAATGCATATGCAAGGATCAAGATGCAAGTGAGGCATAGCAAGAATGAAGGAAAAGCAAGTATAAATGGGAAGAGACATTCATGGCAAGGTGTTTGCAAGGTTGCAGCACCTTGGCCATGGTCTCATCAGTAAAAAGAAGAAGAGAAGTGGGTAGGATAGAGAGCAAGAGAGAGAATCATACCTTAGAAGATGATAGTTGGAGAAGAGAGACAATGATTCTTGTAGAAGATCATCCCCCACAAGCCAAGGAGGAGCCTAAGAGGAGTCTTCCCACGTTCTCAGGTGTTGAAATGAGTAAAATATGGTTCTAGGTTTGAGGTTTCACTTAAATAGAGGAAGGAATATCCAAAATGCATTTTTTTCTCGAATCTGGGCAACTTTGGTCGATGCTCTTTGGTTGATGGCATCAACCAAAGAGGATCGACCAAAACAGGTTTCAGCAGAAAATCCAGAAATAGTTCAGCAACTTCGGACAGGGATTCAGAGGGCTATACGGGGTCAAATTGAGTGAGGTTTTCTTCTAAAAGCCAATAAAGAAGTCTAGTTTCCAGAAATACCTTCGTATCAAGCATGGGAGTTCATTAGGTCCACCAAATAAGCTCACCTTCTTCTATGCACAAGCAGGATTTTCCAGACATAGTTCAGCAACTTCGGACAGGGATTTGGAGGGCTATATGGAATCAAATTGAGTGGTATTTTCTCCTAGAAGTCCATCAAGAAGTCTAGTTTTGGGAAATACCTTCGGATTGAGCACAGGAGTTCATTAGATATTTCAAATAATTCACCTCTCTTCGGTGCGCAGATTCAAAACTAACACTGACAATGCTCTCAAGTGAGGGGCATCATTGTCAATGTCCATGGGCTTGGGTTTCGACACCAAATCATCAACCAAAAGGGTCCACAAGTATCTTTTTCCCTCACTTTGGGTCTTCGGACCTACAAATATAACAGATTCCAGGCCGGGTCAAGGTTAGGATAAGGCCGGACATTACAGATCTACCCTAAGGGAAAGGTCTGGCATGACTTCCTAAGGCTTTCAAAGATAATAACACTGAAATCAAGGTCCAATTTTAAGGTCTAACATCAAACGAGTCTTTCTTTATCCCAAAACAAATAGGGTGTCTTGGCTAGGTTTGAGCCGGATTTTACACATAGGACCCAACCACTATCATCACGGGTCCCTCAGCTTCATTTCCCTTGTCGAAAGGGTAGTAGCATGTAATGGGTAACATAACCGTGTATCTAGACTTCCTATGCATGTAAAATAGCAACTGAAGAATGTACAAGAAGTACCAAAGACAATGGTCCAGACCACAATCCATGACGTTTAAGGCTAGGAATACCAATCCTGGCATTCCTCCATTCAAAGCCACACAACCATCATATCACATCATATATTAAAGTAATGAATAATGATTAATTATTCATGATTCACATAAAATAAACAATCATGCATAAACAATAATTACAACATACTAATATAGCGTAGACATACTTAGATTATTAAGAGAATCAACTTATCAAACAACCCAGTGTAACGTAATTGTTTCCTTACTTGACTTAATGGATAAAACCTAACTAATAACCCAGTTCCACACAATCAAGCACTATAGCAAATTACTGAAAGCCCTATGACCATGTCCATGTAGTTACATTTAGGCTTACGAATCAGAAATAGCAAATCAACATCAAAGCAACTCACTAGAATAGGACCGATGGCTTGAGCCAGTTTCTTGGGCCAGTTGGAACAATTGACCGCCTGGTTGCATAGACAAGCCCGAAAATCCAACCTCTAATCTTCCATTTTAAACATCCTAGGCTTAGTACGTTCTTGAATCCCCAAAATAATTTTTCCAACTTTGAAAACACGGAAAACTAAATCAAAACTCAGATCTAGAATTTAAAAACTCTCTTGAAAGTATCCACCATTAAAATAGATATATGATCTATTGTCCTAGGTTGATTTGATCAGGATCAAAGGTAAATAAATATTTCCCATGTCAAATCTTCTTCCAGAAGAGGTTTTTTTTTTGCAAGAGCAACCACTCTCAAATAGAAGAATAATGAAGGAAGAGAGAGTACTTAGTCTACTTACTTGTAATATTTGAAAGTCAACGAAGTTCCTCGAGATTCACCACAAGAATGGGTCTTCCTTTCACCAACACATTCTCTCTGACCATGCAACAGTCCATAGTCGCCTATTGCATTAAAATAATGCAAAAATAGGGTTTATGAAGCTTTGAAAAGAGTGTCGAGGGCAAAAAAGGAAATTTGCCTGTAGAATCCAATTAACCGCCTGGGGTGGTAGTCACATGGCCAATCATCCGCCTCAAGCAACCTCCCCCTAGTACTTTTTAATATTTAACTGCTTTGCTCTCTCAATTGGTCCCAAACATTGATACAAACCTAGGGATCATTTAAAAGCCTCTTACTTTGTTCATTGGCATCTCCAAACTCTGTGTTTCTTGAACTGGGAATCCATTTCCCCAAACCATCCAAATTCTGACTGGATCTTCTTCCAGTTCCCAAAATGTAGGTGTATCACCATCTTCACCTAGGTCCATGGGTTATGGGGCCAAATCATGGGCTTGAACTCAGATGGGCCATAGCTTCTTTCTATCAGATGCTTAGGTTCTCGAATCTGCAATTTGGGTTTCAGATTAGGATCATAGGGGTTATCACATTATCCCCCTTCAGAGTTGTCACTTTTGAGTTTCTTGGTAATTCAAATTTTGATTGGATGTCCTACATAGATAATAAAGTTTAGCACTTTGTGTAGATAGGAAAACTGTAGATATTTGGTGGAGTATACCACTCGAGGGTATTTGGAATACTCGAAAGGCATAATATTTTGTGGCACTGAAGTCTATGTTTCTCAAGTTTTATCTAGAGTGCATTTTCGAGGAACGAAAATTATGTCCATTGATAATGATATTTGATGCGTCTGGAAATTGTCCAACCATTGGAGGTGTGAAACCCAGCCCTAACCTTGACCCGGAAACCTTGTTATTTGTAGGTCCGATGACCCGAAGTAAAGTAAGAAGTCAGCTTTGGGCCATCCCAGTAGAGGACTTGGTGTCTGGCTTTGAATCCATGAAGGTTGATGATGAGGTTCTATTTATGGAAGCAGAATCCTGATGAAGATCTAATTAGTTGATGGACTTGGAGTGCTCTCTATCTTGGTTTGAAGGCATTTCTACCTACTAGGTAAGTCACTTGACTTGTGTGCAAAACCCCTTTAGGATTGGATTTGATCTGGACCTTCAATTCCCTGTTTTGGCCTTCTTTGTGCCATGCATTGGTCGTTGATTGGTCGGCCTGGGCCAGTCGACCAATCCACTCGACCAATGGGTGCTTGTCTTTGGCAATTAGGTTGATTCTTGCTCTATTTAAGTCTAACCTCGAGTCCACTTCGTATTTGCTGCCTCCAAACCCCTCGGAGCAGAACCAAAGACCTCTGCAAGTCATCTCTCTTGCATCCTTGGAGTTTTCTTGGCGGATCTTCGTCGGAACTCTTCTTTTTGCATCAAAAGGTATGTCTACTCTCTCTTCTTCTCCTCCATCTTTGTTTTTCTTTCCTTTTTGAGTTGAGACAGTAGAAGAGATGCTGCATTCTCTGTTGCAAACATCTCTGAACATGTTCTCATGATCATCCTAAGGATTTAAGGCTAGAACAATGATCTTAACCATGATCATTGCAAGCTTTTGAAGGATTCATGATCAAACCATGATTTAATCTCTGTTAATCTTCTAATCTGAATTCTGATCTCTTTGGATCTTCTTTCATTGATCATGTTAGTGGTTAATGGTTGTGTTTTCTTTCCATGATCCATAATCCATAGAATTCTAGTTGTTCTCTTCTACCTTACTATGTGTTCTTCATGATGCATGATAGTTACATATATGGTAGGTTTTATTTCCTTATTTAGATTTATGCTTCTAAGCCTTATTCCATGAAGACCTATGCATGTTTTCATGTTTTCATTACCGAAAGCAATGATCCATCCTCCTATAGTTTTTGTCCTTGTTTTCTATTTCAAAATCCATCAAGATCCATGTTTGATTTATTTATGGTAACTTTTTGTTTCCTAATTTGGATCTTGATACCTTGATTTGATTAGTGTTTTGAGGTCCCCTTTATGTTAGAATACTACTGATATAGTCTACCCCTTGATTAGTACCCTTTTGAACCACCAAATTCGGATTTCATATCTTAAAACTCTGATTTTATAAGTCTATTGCTTGCATTGGTCGTCGATTGGTCGTTGGACCACTCGACCAATCCACTCGACCAATGAGTACAAGCAACTCCCGAATTGGTCTGTTTCGGATATTTTGATATATATTCTGCTAGGGATCTTTCCTAATATGTTGTATATACTTGTTTAGGACCTTCTTCTCAAGTTTGCCAAGATCTTACTTGATTTCTTAGGATTCTTTGCGAGTTATAAAAGGTAAGGATGGTTATTTCCTTAATTCCATAGATAGCATGAATCTAGTTTCTATATTTGAATATCATTAATATGTTTCCTAAATTAGATTCTTACAATGATATACTACTGTTGCATAACTTTGATTACAGTAGCATTACTTATTCATATTGAGCTGATTCATGAATGATTTACTTACCAATGTTATACAAGTGATTGTAATTACTGATTTCTTTCCATATATGGAGTTACCATATATGTGATGTTATGAATTGATGCATGTGTATGCTTACGTATGGTTTGGAAAGGAGAGGTGTCCTTTTGACACTTCTGTCCTTGGACTACTACGGGAATATTATGGGATGTTTCCGGAGATGCCCTCTGGACACCTTCCTAACTTGTTGGATGACATATATAGGATTGTCTAGTAGTGTTTGGCTAGGATGTCCTGTTATGTCGGACCCTAATCGGAGGGGTATTGAGACCGAACGACCCGTGGTAGCAATGGGGATTCATGGGCGCTCAAGACCGGTAACCAACCCGTGAGAGGACAGGAATCACATTGTGGGGGCCATTTATTGGTAGGGTTGCATATGGTTAGACTTGGGCTCACGGGCGCTTAAGACCGGTAACCAACCCGTGAGAGGACGTGAGAGCTTCCCGTTTACCATATGTGGATGATCAATAGGGTTGGTGAGTCCGTAGTCAGGGACTATGAGGACTCTAGTGTGAAGGATACCGGAAAGGATCGTCGGGGACGAGGAATGGAAGTATCCTGGATCTGACTTGATGTAACCAAGTAGAAGACTTGCATTTGGCTAGGTTTTACCACGACATGCGCCGAGTACTTATACCAAATGGTTGTGAGAGAGTGTGTTGACTTAACCCCCTGCCAAGGTTTGTCTGAGGGATGAAGGACCCATTACCAATCGGCTGCTCAAGACCGGTGAAATGATCCGTGAGAGAATCCAAGATATCTTAAATGGTTGAGGATGTGAGTGGACTTTCCTAAAGAAGTACGGTGCTACGACTTAAAGCATGTCTGCCAATAGAGACCAGCATACATAGAGTTAGATTCATTCATTCATTGTTTGTCTCATATCATATTGCATTTATGATTGTTACGGAATCCTGCCATTTGTGTTATTATGGATTTTAACTCGCCTTCTGAGTTTCTTTGAAACTCATTCCTTTATTGTACAATGTTGTTAGACTATCCTGCAGTCTTGAGTACTATGACGGTTCCTATGAGGAAGCGCAAGGCGAAGAGACATATCTCCGGGAAGGTGATTGCGGTTACCACAATTACTCGAAGATCCCACGGGTGGTTATGCTCCGTACGATGCTTAGTCCGACCATTGAGTGGAAGCGTCCTTGTGCTATTTATGAGATCTACACCTACAAGGATGTCGTCTACAAAGTGGAGAATAATTTAGTTACCCAATGTACTTGCTACTGGGATTAGCTTTTATCTAGTTTATTCTTTAGAGCTACTTTTCCGCTGGATGTAAAGTGGGATTTTTGCTTCACTTTACTTATCTGTTTGATACTCTGATTATGTCTATTATTCCGATTCGTTTATGATTCATTCTTTCATTATTGGATCTATGATTTATCTTCCGCACTCATGTTATGATTGTTCATGATTATGTTATTGTTTATGTGGGAGGTTGATCACTCGATACCTGATCTTCGGGCTGTGGATCACACTCTCGGGTATGCCAGATAGGGTACCGGCTGGGAGGGCGTGACAGGAGGTGTGAAATCCCCAAGATTTCTGACCCTTTAACCCATGGTTTCAGGACCGCAAACTGGGAGCTCGAGTAGACAAAAACTATGGACCATTCGAGTCAAGCTCGGAAGTTTGGGAGTGGATTCCATGAAAGTGGATGACCTTGTAGAAGACTCGGCCACTCTATTAGAGTTTAAGAGGAGAGAAAAGATCAGTCAAGAATGCTTAAAAAGAAGGTTTTGGCACGTCTGGAAACCGATGGAGGAAGGCTCAAATGTCAGGGTAAAATACACCATTGATTAGGCCTTGAAATGACCTTTCTAACCATCTAAGAATCACCAAAAATTGGCCCCCGCATGAGAGAGTTAGAGGGCCGGTTGATTCGAGCCTGTTGAATAGCTGGTTCGATTGCCTCCTACCTAGGTGCGAGGTAGACTCGGTATTTCGGACCAAATTCACTATTTTAAGTTCCCAATTCCTCATAAACTTATTTCTTATTGCTAGAGTAGGGCTGAGGGCTTGGTAGAGGAAAAATCCAAGGAGTTTGGTGGATTCCTTCCACGCGGTGTCTCATTGAAGCTCGAATCATCACAATAACGAGTAAAAAGGTGAGCATTCATGTTGAAACCCTCTTTTCCAACCTAGTTTTCATGGTATTCATTAACTTTGAATCATATGTGGTGGTTGCTGGTGTTATTGGGTTGTGTTGAATGCTCCCCCTTGTTTCTCTTTGTATCTCCCAACATCTTTGAGAGTTCATTTGTGCAAATCTTTGCATTCAAAACCATTGTGAACCTCTTTTAGATGCTTGCGAGGCATTACTGAGAGCCAAATTTGGGGCTTTTCATTTGAGACCTAATTGGGATGTTTGGATGGTACTTTGGGGACCCTAATATTGTTAGATTGAAGACCCCAGAGTCCCATTTCGAATTGATTTTGAATCAGACTTGAAATCGGAGAGTTTGCTCGCGACCTTATCAGGTGGGGGGTTGACTAGCCTGCGAACCGGTCCTATGGACCTATCCAACAGCCCTTATACAGGGTTTGTGTTTTGGCCTTCTTTTTTACCCCCGACCGATTCTCAATTGTTACTCACTCACTTTCTTATGTACTTAGGGTTATTTTGGTCTAATTGTACTCTCTTTGGTGAATCTTTTGGGACTTTTGAAGAGCATTATTGACTTTAAGAGGTGAGGAAAACACTTAAGCATATATTGTGAAATTGTTGGTGTTATTTAAATCCTTATTTATATTGATATCTTGTACTCTATTATAAATTGTGTGTGACTTTGCACGGACAAAAGGAAATGTTATTCTATTGTTTGTTTCTACTTTCAAATTTCATGAATTGTAATATGGGAATGATGTGAATGTGTGGATTTGATTGTGGGACTTTGTCCTCTTGTACGTATATGCCAACTAGGGGTTGTGGGTTTGCCCACTAACCTTGTGACTCTCTCTCTCTCTCTCTCTCTCTCTCTCTCTCTCTCTCTCTCTCTCTCTCTCTCTCTCTCTCTCTCTCTCTCTCTCTCTCTCTTTATATATATATATCAAGCAGGCCCACTGCCATCATGAGATGGTAGGATTGCACATGTATAATATTTGGGCTCGTGTCGCTTTCAGCGTGATGTGCAATTTCCACGGGAAAGCCATGAGAGCATCCTCTTATACATATGTGGATGACCATAGGGTTGAGAAATGGAATCCAACAGATGTCTCTCATTGAGGGTCCCATTTCTAGGTAGATAAGGATATCGGACCAATAGATACATCCTATTCAAGAATGATATCATGACGATATGTAGTATGAGACCATATCACCATGCATTAGGCCTAGAGTTATCCTTGACACGTGCCAGTTCTCATACTAAATGGTGATGTGAGAGAGTGGTGACCTATTCCCCAACCACGAATTGATGTGACTTGACCCAAAAACCACGGAGAACCCAATAGATGTCTCTTGTTGAGGGAGAGTGATTGAAACCGCCCAAAGGAGGCTGGTGTATAGCTTATCGTGCAGCTATCATAGAGACCTCATGATTAGAGCTAGAAGCATGATTGCATATTTATTTATTATTCATATTATTATTATATTTGTATATATTCGTTGTGGGGAATTGTGAATGGATGCTTGATATGTAGTTAAGTTAACCTCACTCCGTTGTATACATATGTTTTTAGATCTTGTTATAGGTTATGATGACTCCATTCAAATGGAAGATTCGTCGCAGACAGTATTTTGAGGGAACGGTTTGCAAGGATGTGGACTCGCATGGAGCTTCTTGCCCCCAAATTGCTTCTATAGAGCTAGGTATCCTTGAAGATACAACGATGTCTATGTGTCATTTCCATTGAACCTATAGCGAGGGACAATGTCGTTTATCCATCAAAGAACCTAGATTTCCACTACAAACAATTCTTTCCTTAAACTCTAATGATTTAAACTTGATTAATTTTGGATAGTGATTTAACTTTAAATTCTTAGATGACTGTAATCGTATTTGATAATTTGATTATTATAACTTTGAATCTTCATACTTTAATTTTTTCATGTCCCTTGACTATGCTATGTTGTATGGTAGTACAGATTTGGCCATGAACCTTGGTCCTATAGTGTATCACCCCCACGGGTATTAGCATATGACCAGATTCAGCTTGGTGGGGTGTGACAAGAGGTCTACAAAACAAGAGTCAGATGTGGGCCAACTCGTCTGTCGAGAAGCCACCTCCGATGGTTAAGTCAATGAGAGCACCACCAAAGAGCTCTGGCGAGTTGCAAGCTTAATTGAAAGACGAAATGGAGGGAAATGATTCAATTACCTTCTCTCTATGTTGTTCCTTTGCTTATATATGATTTACCTCTTATTTCCGACCGTTAGATTAATTCACGAATCTCCTTCGTAGCCGCACGTTTATAGGGTTTTGATTCCCTCAATCTGAGTTAGTTATTGATTCCTTCCTAGGAACAATTTTTCATTCTGACTTTGGCAAGATCATGCATCTTCCCATAACTGTCTAGTTCCTTTTCTTTTAAGGAACTTTCGAGTTGACTCCTCGTTTCAATCCCAACCAGGGTCAACCGAATGTGAAATCCCTCACAACCCTAATGCTGAAATCTATGTTGTAGGTCTAAAGATCGAAGTCAAGGTAGAAGATAGTTGTGGGCCATTCCATCTAAACCCATTGGGTCTGACCTAGAACCAATGGAAGTTGATAATGAAGATCCTATTATTGAAACCCTGACTAATTTTGATAGAAAATGTGGGTTGAATGATGATGGAATTGGAAGATGGACCTTAAGTATTGTGATGACATCCTCGGAAGGTCCTACACAATCAAGTAAGACTGTCTCTTAAGTTTGGAATAAGACCGGAGTGTTGCTTGAGGCTTTCGAAGACCAAAAATCTGTTTTTGACCATCTGGCCTTGCTTGGTCAATTGCCTTGGTCACCCTAAGCGACCAAAGCTCCCCTCGAGACATATATGGTATTTTTAGAAGTTTAGGTTTCTAAAGCCCTATATATACAAACTTCGATCTAATTCTTACTACTTTGCCTCTAAGCTATTGGAGAACGTGAGAAAAACCCTAGAGCTTCCTCTTCAAGGCCAAGGAAGATCCCAAGCATCCATGAGAGATTCCTCCATTGAATCTTCTTCTACAAGGTTAGTATTCGATTCTATTCTCTCTAGATCTATTCTCTCTTATGTTTCAACCCATTGTGGTGATTGTGAGGAAGGTTTTATGCTATTGTAATGACCTAACCTCTAATTCTCATGGTTTTAGAGTTAATTCCCATTCACTATATTCTTTCTGTGGACAACACGATGTGATTTCGGTATTAAACCTAGTACAATCTTCATGATCTTAGTTCTACTTGTGTTGTTTGACCTATAATCTATGCTAGATCTATTCTTAAGTGAATTTTTGACCATGATCTACTGTTCTCTTATCTCTAGAATGAATCCCCATTCATTCTAGCATATCCGTGAAATCTACAGATTGATTTTGGATTAAGCCTAGTATGTGATCCAATAGATTTATTTTCCAATGACCATGTTAGATGCTTAGATCATTCTAGATAGTCTTCTTATGCTATTTTAGAATTTTCCTATTAATTTTGGAGTGATTGGAACTCAAACGAGGAGTTTCCGATCAAAACTTAGGCTTTCTGTCCGTACACAATCTGCTTGGTCAATTGACTTGGTCACCCCAAGCGACCAAGGGTGTCTATGATAGCAACTTTCCCTAATTTGACTCAATTTTGATTCCGATCCTTTAGGGTTTGTTCCTTATGTTCAATATTTGTTTGTCTAGGCTTTCTTTGGTGACTTTGGACTTAACCTTGATCTCTTTTCTTTGGAGTAGCGAATTGGATATAAAGGTGAGTACCTTCACTCAAAATTAACACGGTTACATGCTTTGATATGTTAGAACTCGTATGCAAGTGTTAGCTACTGTAATGGTACTTTTGCTATAATGTTATACTTCTTTAATTTCAGAATATGTTTCATTATGCAAATTGCATACTTGTATGAATGTGATTGATTCAATTGTGAATTGGACTTTATTATGATATTTATGGAATCATGATGTGATGTGATTGCCTAAGTGTGGTTGTGGAATGGGGAATGCCCTTTTGCCATTTTTGTCATTGGACATCAATGTAGGTGGTATGTGACGCATTCCTATGGTGCCCCTTGGTGCTTTCCGCAACTACTGGATGGTATACCTAGGACTTGTCTAGATGAGTTTGGCTAGGAAACCCCGTTATATCTAACCCCATCAGCAAGGGTATTGAGGCCGAGTGACCTGTGGCAGCAATGGGGATTGTGGGCACACAAGACCAATAACCAACCCATGGGAGGGCGCAATCACATTGAGGGGCCATTCATTGGTAGGGTCACAAATTGTCACACCCCACCCAGTCGAATTTGGTCATATCCGAATACCCGTGGGGGTGATACACCGCAAGGCCTAGGTTCAATGACAATTCCATACAACACATGATATAGCATAATTAAAAGGACAAGAATAAATCAAGTTCAAATATAAAGTTATCAAATCTGAATTATCAAAAGTTTACAATCATCCATTTCTAAAGTTAATCAAAATGGACATCAAAGTTTGAAGGAAGAATAGTTTGTTGCAGAAAAATTTAAACTAAACTGATTCCCTAATGGAATCCAACCCCATAAGAACAATCCTTGCACTGCACGGGCATGAAGTTCCATGCAAGTCTACATCTTCTTCTATCACTCCTTCAAGAAAGTCTGCCGGCGATGAATCCTCCACTTGGAAGGAGTCCTCATAACTGTAGTATATTCTAATAAAAACAGACATATAAAAAGGAATGAGTTCAACAGAACTCAGTAAGGTCAACTCAACATCATATCATGCATTCATTCATAAGATTCCACACCACACATATAGCATGAATATCAATAATGTAATTAATGGTAATGATATGATATATGAATGATTATGATATTATGCTCCTAACTCCATCATGAAGTCTCTATGGTAGGCACGCATTAAGTCATACACCAGTCTCCTCTGGGTGGTCTCATTCACTCTCCCTCAACAAAAGACATCTATTGGGTTCTTCGCGATCGTTGGGTCAAGTCACATCAATCCGTGGCATAAGTCACCACTCTCTCACATCACCATTTGGCATGAGAACTAGCGTGTATCAAGGATTACTCTAGGCCCAATGCATAGTCATACAGTCTCGTACTACATATGGTCCGAATACTTCCCCTATGACACTAACCAACTTGGTTCAATATCTTTTTCCACCTAGAGTCATCATATCCTATGGCACCAACCAGCTCGGACTACGTTGACTCTTAACCCTATGGTCATCCACATATAATGGACAGGATGCTCTCCATGTCCTCTCACGGGTTGGTTACTGGTCTTGAGCCCATGAGCTCTTATCTATTATATGCAACCCTACCACATCATGATGGCAGTGGGCCTGCCTGATGCTCACAGGACCCAGCCACTGACATCACGGGTTAACCGATTTCAATACCCCTACCGGAAGGGTAGTAGTACTCATGAGGTTACCTAGTCAAACACTTCTAGACACCTAACATTTATGTACTTAGGTCTAGATGCATACTCATGTAAGTTCATTAGGGTAATGGGTGAACCCACAACCCTAGTTGATAAATAGATATAAGAGAATCTAAGTCTCGAAACCAATCTCACACACATTCTCATATCATCATTCGAAGAATATTGAAAATAGAAGCAAACATACTTTCTTACCTTTCATTCGTGTAAAGTCCGACACATAATCACAAGATAATAAATACTAAAACAAGGCAAGATATCAATAATGAAATTTAATTAATATAATTAAACATGCAAGATAAGGTTACGTATATTCCTCACCTTTCTAGTTAGTATAAGCTCTCCAATGTTCCACAAAGTCACACTCATGAGTCAGTGATTATAAATAAACCTAATCATGTAAGAATATTAATAGGCACAAATTAGAAGTCAATTTGGTTTTAATAGAGTTCCCAAAATCACCCAACAAAAGCCTAATTTGTCAACTAGGTTAAAACCCGCCATTCTCAACCTAGTTTTGGCAAAAATCAATATTTCGCCATCGATTCGAAGTCGAATCAAAAAGAAACTTTGGGAATTTCTAAATTGGCAGAAATAGGGTCCTAAGGGTACCTTCAATTTGATCTAATTTGTTCTAGATCAAAAAGCCCCAAATTTGGCTCTCTAAATCGCCCGTGGGCGTCTTGGAGAGTCAAAACGCGAAATCATTCTCAATGACTCGCACAAACCACTTTTAAACTAAAGGAAAACATAAATATAACTAAATACAAGCATTCATTACACCTAACATGCATCAACTACCAAAATCCCACATTCAAAGTGAAGAAAACCCTACAAAACTATGCTTAAAGAAGAGGATTTAAGCATTCTCACAATCTCTAATGATTTCACTATGATTTGGGTGTTGGCATGCTTCCGAATGGTTAGAATCCCCTCTTCCCCTTGGTTTCTCCTCCTCCTTTAGCCTCAGCCTCTCACTAGCATTGTAAAATGCGAGTATGAGAGAATAGGAACTTGAACCGGCCGTTCAATCGGTCCAATCGACCGGCCCTAGTTGAGGGGCCAACTAAGGTCCGATTCCAGTGATTCTTGGTTTGAAGGAAAGGTCTTTCGATTATCTACGCTTGAGAGAAATTGCCTTGTCATTTGGATTTCCATCATCGATTTTCCTGGCATGCCAATATCGCCTTTTAAATCCTTCATGACTAACTTTCTCTCTCCTTTTAAATTCTAGGAGAGGTGTCGAGTCATCACAAGGTTCATCCACTTGCATTAGGGTCCACTTCCGAACCTTCGGACTCAACTCGAATGGCCCACAATTTTCTTCGACTCGAGTTTCGAGTTTGCGGTCTTGTAACCATGGGTTAAAGGGTTAGAAATCCGAGGGATTTCACACACATAATAAGCCTAGGCTCATGGGTGCTCAAGACAGGTAACCAACCTATGAGAGGACATGAGAGTTTCCCATTTACTATATGTGGATGACCAATAGGGTTAAGAGTCCATAGTCTGAGTTGGTTGGAGCCATAGGATACGATGACTCTAGGGAGGGAGGTACCAGAACGAACTGCCTAGGCACAGAAGGGAGGCTATCATACCGGAACAGACTGTCTAGTGCACGAAAGGGAGGTATCCGACTCCAAGTTGATGTGACTCAATAGAGGACTATGCATTGGGTTGGGTATAACCCTGACATGCACCAATACTCATACCAATGGTGGAGTGTGAGAGTGGTGACCTAAACCCCTGCCATGGAATGTTTGAGATGGATGCCCTGACACAATTACTGCGGAGAACCGAAGACAATGAGATGGTTGAGGGAAGAGTGATTGAGACTACCCAGAGGAGTATGGTGTTCTATCTTAATGCGTGTCTGCCACTAGAGACCAGCATATATAGAGTTAGAAGCATACTTGCATCATTGTCTCATATCATTTGCATAATGCTTGTGTTGAATTATTTGTAATTGTTTATTGTGATTGAACTACTTGCTGAGTTCTATTGAGCTCACCATTTAGGGGAAATGTTTATTTAGATTGTGTTGTAGGAACAGATGACTGTGAGATCCAGGACTACGAGACCACGGCAGGTGACTCGTATTGTATGCAAGATATTGGCTGTTACAAACATAACAGTGAATATTTCCAGTGTGACGGTGATGCGTACCAGGATTAGTCCTATTTTGGAGCTAAAGCGCCCGTATTTGGATACAGAAGTCTTCGAGTTTAGACATACTTTATTTGAGTTTAAGGAGATGTACGATTAGACGTAGATTGATTTCTTAGATTTCTTTATTCCTTTATGCTTTTATCCAGTTGTAATACTTTTGATCTACCTTCCGCATTGGCCTATAGAGTTATTTTTCGCTATACTCTATAGTTATTCTTTGATTGGTATCATTTTATTCTGCACTTTAATATCACATGAGATTTATTCTGAGATCTTTCTTTGGATGTTTCTTAACATATTTATACGATGATTATTCTTTGCTCTTGATTATATTATTGTGCAATGTGGTATATGATTGCCTTGAAATTATCTTTGGGACTGTGAATCACACCTCCGAGTATCATGGTTAAGGTACTGGATGGGGAGATGTGACACCGAACCTATCACTATTCTATCTGGTTGATTAGCGATCATTAATTTTACTTATCACAAGCCCCCCCAAACCTAACTATTCGAATTATAAGACCGATCGTTTGGTATGTTTCTCTTGATGGCCATCCATGGACATGGTAGATAGAAGATCAACGATCCCAAATCCCCGAGCATCATCCAAAGGTCACATTTATTGTCAGAACCGTTACATCCTCTCAATTCACATTTGTTCAGCATGAAACACGTCAGGCTTGCCACGTGTTTATTGGGAACATGCACCATCATGGCGTCATGTCTCTCGAATCGTTGCTCTTTTGTGAGCATTGATCTGGATCAATCTTGTTTGTTTGAATTCTTTTCAATGGCTATTTAAACCACATAACTTTTCATTTGCACTTTCACTTTCCTGATTCCGAATTTGCCTATAAAGCTATCAGGGAACTCTGAGTTACCTCCAGCTTTCAAGCTTCCTGGATTCAACCTCAATACGCTCAAGTCTATTTAACAAGTAAGTTCCTTCACCTTGCTGCTCTTCTCTAACTTACCATTCTCCCATCTTCTTCTCCTCTTTTTTTTTTCTTTTCTGTTGGGTTTGTAATCCCTATAGTTTAGGGCTGCTCCTAATCCATTCGAATTCCTTGCTCTAGGATACACTTTCCTTTATTTTCCCTAATAATGGGTAGTGGGAGGACATATGAGGATGATTCTATTGACCGAATGGTCAACGGTGAGGAGTTTTCCCATTAGTCCAAACCTTCTACCTCTGTTGAGTTGTCCAGGGATAGAAATATTCAGATTACCGACCACTAGTTTGGTCCTTCTGACCAATCAGCTCATCAGGAATAGCCAAGGAATCAAATGGAGGGTAGAGTTTCTACCTCGCCTCCTGTTTCCCGACGGCACAATGCCTCCCCGAAGGCTATTTTCGGTGGTCCCCGACCATCTAGAAGGCCTTCAAATGGCTTAAGTTACTTTGTTTCCCATGTCCGTCACACAAATTGGACGATATCTTGAATCATTTCTTAATCCCATTTATTTATCTTCCTCAGGCTCCCAATCACGATAAAAGGGTCAACTTAGACCCTTCGAAAGAGTTTTGTATTTACACTGACAACTTCAAGAGTGGGGTTTGGTTTCCTTTCTCTCCCCTTTGTTCACTGCCATCCTTAACCATTGGGAGCTATGTCCCAAAATGCTCTTGCCGAATAGTTGGCACCATATAATTGGGTTTCTGGGCTTGTGTTTCAAGTTAGGGATCTCTCCATCTTTACCCCTATTTTCTCATTTTTATTACCTGAGTAAGTCCCACCCTCCTGGCTAGGTTTTCTTCTCTAAACACCCAAAAGTGAGCTGGGTTGATCGAGAAGCATCATTGCCGATGGTACTTCCCCTTCTAACCATAAAGGGTGGCGTCAACAGTTCCTATTTTTTACGGCGCCTCCCGAGGATTTAAATTCTTGATTGCCTGGAACCGTCGAGATTCGTACACCCAGGTAAATTGCCCTCTTCCCTTATCTCTTGACGAGGAAAACACCTTCGAACAATTAAGTCCATTCTTGCTCATCAGGAGATCCATTGACACCCAATGGAGTACAAAGATGTGCTTTGATGGTGGGGTATTGCCCCTAGTGAGCTCTTGAGCATTTTGTGGTTATGCTAACTCTTTTTTAACTAATGGTTTTCTGACTACTAACTTTTGTTCTTTTTCCTTTTGATAATGCCACCAAAGTATAATCCTCACGTTGTAAAAGTGTTGCCACCCAAGGCTTTGAAGTTGTCGAAGATAGGGCAATAAGATTGAAGAGGAAAGAGCCCGACACTATAGGGCAAACCCCGAAGACTCCCTCCCAGGCCCCCAAGGGTGTGTAGAAGATCCGTCACGATCCAACGGAGAAGGGGAAGGCCTCGATTGACATTGTTGAGTCAACACAGGACAATGTTAACTTGGCAAAGAGTAGGCACGATGTAACAACCCCCGTAATTCTAACCCGGAATCCGTATTGTAGGTCCGAGTACCTGAAGTTCCAGCCTAAATAAGCTATGGATTATCCAGATTGAAGCCCATGATCCATACCCTAAACCCATGGATCTAGATTCTACCGATGAAGAACCTACCATATTGGGAAACCAAAGGAGATCCATTAGAAACCCTGATGGACTAAGAAGGTGGATCTCTAACCGGAGTCGAGTTAGTTTGAAGATATCCGTGATCAAGGTAAGAACACCCCCACATGTTGGTTTGGGATAGGTTAGTGATGGGGATCAACGGGTTGAGCAAAGCACCCAAGTACTCAAAAGTACTAGGGGGCAGTTGCTTAAGGTGATTGATTGACCCAACCAACTGCCCCAAGCGACCGGCCAGGTCTGCTTACGGGAATTAAACCCTAATTTGCACCGACCCTCTATAAATAACCACCCAAGACTTATTTTTGTATTATTATATTAGTGGAGGTTACTATGGATGGTTAGGAGGCAGAGAACACGTTTCAGAGGTGAAAAACACTTGATTCGCGGAGAAGCTTTGGTCCTTAATCCGGTTTGCGAATCGATTGGAGGTTAGTTGATCACACACTCTTTCTAATTACTTCTCCTCATTAGTAGTGTTTTTCTTTCTTCCGTGATTCTGTAGATGGTGAATTGTGATGGTTAGGATCTTCCCATCAATGATCGCGATTAGATTATACCCGAAAACATATTCTTATATTTGGATCAAGGGTTGATTTAATTGAAGGAGATGATATGATTTTTAAACCGTTCGTCTTCGTGGTTTTTTATTTGAGATTGATTCTTTAGCATGTTAAGAACGAAATTTGGATTTGGATCATCCCAAAATCGAATTCGAGAATTGGTGATCAAAAGTCAAAATTTTAGACTTGAGAGTCTGCTTGTAAGAGGGGTGATTGCTCGGGGCGGTTGATTGACCCAACCAACCGGCATAAGCGATTGGGCGGTCACAGAAACCCTACCAGCTTGGTTATTGCTATGTTTTGACTTATGTTCTAAATGTAACTTTGTAACCCTATTATAGGTGACCTCTAAGGTTCTCTAGACTTGTTAGTTGAGAGGTTTGATTGCACTTTCAATATCTTTTACGCTTCAAAAAATAAGGTTGCATTTTTAAATATATGCATTGACATGTGTTGTGATGAATTGTGTATTATTTCAAATGCATAAGTGAATATATAACTTGTTACAATTGTTTAGATGATTCATTGATTATATTATGTTGTGAATGATGATTTATTATACACAATTTATTATGAAATGCTGGATATTAAAGCCCAATGACCCGTGACAACGGTGATGTGACTCTGTTTCATCCTATAGTGGTAGCATTCCATGCGAAGACTCAATGGTCCACTATTGATCATACATTGGTAGGGTTGCATATGTTAGGGTTGGGCTCATGGGCATCCAATAAGTGGTTGGGAGTCGTGAGGGGACATGAGAGCATCCGCTCCAACAATATGTGGATAACCATAAGGTTAGGGAATGGAGTCTAACAGAGGTAGGTTATGGTGAGAGAGTGTAGACCTAAACCTCAGCCATGGTTGTTTGACGACGACTGTACCCCTTGCTTGGGATCCCAATAGAAGTAACCAGTTCGTGAGGGATCAGAGTGAATAGACCTTCCCATAGGAGGGCTGGTGTTATATCTTAAAGCATGTCTATCATACTAGAGACTTGCATAGTTAGCTACTTGATGCATCCATACTTATGCACGTCATTTCTCACATATGTTACTTACCATGATATGATGTTGACATGTATATGAGATATGTTGCCTTACTGAGTTTGTCAGAACTCATTCCTTTTTGTGGATTATTATTTAATTATTCAGATGGTGATTTTGGACCAGGAGAATTTCCGTATGACTAGGAGAACCCCTGTGAAGAAACTCTGGAGGCGTTAGTGGGAGGTAGCAATGTACAACACAAAGCCACCTGTGGATGCTTGGTGTGTGCTTACAACTCCCATTGATGGCAGAAGAATTCAGATGACTTGCCATTTCGAAAAGTCGATTCATCGAGAAGTTAGAAGAGACTGCCATCCTTGAGAAAGGACAGAAAAAAAATTTTAACTGGGTTATTTTGCTTCCGCTGAGATTCCTTTTTATTGACACGATTACTTATTCTTTTCTTTGATTATTTCCTTTTTAGAACGTTGGACATATGTATTTCCCTTTTTATTTAATTATTGAATTATTCTTGCTCTTGATTTATTATTATGGGTATTAATTATCATCGATGGGTAAACCATGGATCATGTGACTGTGGATCGCACCCAAGGGTTATCAAGCAGGACCGATACCGGCGGGCAGGGTGTGACACACGATCTTCTCGATGAAGCAGCATTGAAGAGGGCTTGGGTGGAGCATGTCGATCTCTATATACCACCCTGGAAACTATCCATTCAAGATCAAGTGTCAAGGGATCCAAGTATGGCACTTGAATGGGCAACCAACACTTGGATGCCAGCTAATCAGGAGGACCTTGATTCCACCCCCGATGAAGATTTCGTTAACTCCTTAGACATGTAAACTCTTTATCTTATCTTGAAAGAATTTTTCAAGTTTGCAGTATTAACTCCTAATTATGAATCATTGTTCTAACTTGTTGTAGGGTTCTTGTTGATGCCTTCCATAGACAAATGGAGGCCATTCTTTGGGTGGGCCACCTCAATGTTCGGTTCAAAAGGCATGATGGGGAGATAAAGAATTAGGAAAAATGCATCTCTCGACTACAAGAGGAGAATCGCAAGCTTGAAAAGGATGGGGAGAGCTCAAAGTGGCAAAGAACCAGATAAGGGAGCTAGAGAAAGAGAGGGATGAACTTCGGTCTTCTCTCCTAACTTCAAAGACAAAGGTTGAGGGCCTGATAAGAGAGAGAGAGAGAGAGAGAGAGAGAGAGAGAGAGAGAGAGAGAGAGAGAGAGAGAGAGAGAGAGAGAGAGAGAGAGAGAGAGAGAGAAACTATTGGATTGGCTGGTGTCTACCATTCCTTCTAGACCCCAAGATCTTCCAGTTGAAGTTCGAAAGGTTTGCATTCGGAAGTACTTGAACAATAAGCCCCTTGCTGCCCTGGTGGTTCACTATAATTCCAAGGCTTACCGTGATGGGAAAAATGAAGTATGGAGGTCCATCCTAAAGCAAGATCATGTGTTCAACACTGAACCTCATCAAGAGGCATGCAACGCCAAAGTTTTTGAGGAGTTGAACTTGGAAGCCCCCCAGTGGACCTTCGAGAAGCTCGAATGCCTACCAGTATATCTGAACATTAAGGGTTATTTGAGCGATGAACATCCAGCTACCCCTGAGCCCAAAACGGTTGAAGAAAAACGATCTCCTCGAATACGCTCCTAACCAAACATGGGATCCTGTTGATGCCACTGCTGACTCTTGAACTTCTGTCTCTTTTCGTTATTTTGTTGTTTGTTTTCTTTTACTCTTATTTTTGTAAGGGTTGGCCCCCTATGGCCTTTGATCATATATAAATTACATCTCTCGATCTTCGTAATCTTCTAAGTGTTCTTAATTAGGTAAGACAAAGGATTTTACAAGTTCTCCTTGAGAGTTCCAAAAGCTCTCTTGGGAAATCTGAAACCACACCTTAGAAAAATTCACAAGATTTTTCTAAGTGCTTTGAGGTCTTATTTGGGAATGCCAAAGCCTTTCTTTAGAAAAAATTCATCAAAATTTCCTTAGTGTTCTAAGGTCTTAGTTAGAAATACCAGCCTTTCCTTAGAATAATTCACCAAAATTTCCTAAGTGTTCTAAGGTCTTAGTCTAGAATACAGAAGCCTTTCCTTAGCAAAATTCACCAGAATTTCCTTAGTGTTCTAAGGTCTTAGATGGGAATACCGAAGCCTTTCCTTAGAAAAATTCACCAAAATTTCCTAAGTGTTCCAAGGTCTTACTTGGAAATACCGAAGTCTTTTGAATTTTGTATTTAATCATCAAGTATCAAACTATATGCCCTCCATTCAAAGGGATTCGGATTCGGAAAAGAACAACTTCATTAAATATTCGATCTAAGCCATGTTACAAAATGTCGACCACGAGTACAAATATAAAAAAATAAATAAAAAAAAAAGAGTCATTGATAGTACTTCTTTTGATTCCTTGCGTTCTACAACCGATTGAGCTCTCAACCTCTGATAGGATTTTTCAGTCTATAGGCTCCCAACCCAACTTGCTTCACGACCATGTATGGTCCTTCCCATGAGGGTTCTAGCTTCCTCTTATGTCGAGGGTTTGAGGCGACTGTATTTCTTAATATGAGGTCCCCTAAACAGTGTTGGCAATACATTACTCATGCATTATAGTACGCCGACACATACCAATGATACTGTTGGATTCAAATTACTGCTTTCACCCAGACCTCATCAAAAAATTTCAAAATTGTCCAGTAATCCTTCTCTGTTCATCTTTTCATCGAACTCTCTTTCTCTAAGAGTCACAGCCATTACTTCTACTAGGGCCAGTGCCTCTGACCCATAAGTCAATCTGAATGGTGTTTCTCCAGTAGGGGTTTGGGTTGTGGTTCTATATGCCCATAAAATGTTCCAGAGCCCCTCGACCCATAATGCCTTATTTTCCTCCAAACACTTATAATTCCATCGAGTAAAGTCCTATTGGTTACTTTGGCTTGTTTGTTGCTCTGGGGGTAGGCCACCGAGGAGATTCTATGCTTGATCATGTAATTTCCAATGAATTGAGTAAGCTGAGGGTTATCAAATTGTGTCCAATGGTTGATGACAATAATCTTCGGGAGTCCGAACCGATGTATTATCAACTCCAACAAGAACTTCTAGATCCTCTTTTCAATGATTGTTGTGAGCGGGATGGCCTCGACCCACTTGGTAAAGTAGTCAATAGCAACCACCAAGTACTCTCTTCCTCCCAAAGCTTTGGTGAATTTTTCCATTATATCCATCCCCACATTGCAAATGGGATCGGGTCAAGTATGGATGTTTATGGAACTACTGCCTTTCTTGGCACGACCGTTTTCATTTGGCAGTTCTTACACCGACGTACATATTCCAAAGCGTTCTCTTGCATCTTCGGCCAATACATCTCGAGCCTAAGGATTTTCTGTGCTAATGCTCGACCTCCCATGTGTGCCCCACAGATACCTTCATGCACCTTTGCTAGTGCATTCTATGATCCCTCGAGACCCAAAAATCTTAGTAACAGCCTTACGTAAGATCTTCTGTAAAGCCTCCCATTCTAAAGAGTAAATCTTGTTGATTGCATCCTTACCGATTGCACCTCCTTTGGATCAGTAGGGAGTCAATCATCCTGAAGATATTTAGTGATTGGATCCATCTAGCTTCGTCCTTCTTCTACATATATTACTTCAGTTGTCATGGTGCTTGGGAAATTTAACTCCTCTATATATACTATTTGCTCCAGATTCTTCGGCTTTGCATTCACCAGCCATTTCGTTTTGGTTTCTCGAGATTTGGGAGATTCAAACTTTCTTGAATTCTTTCATCAGTTGTTGTATTATCCCTTGATACTTAACCAACTAGGGCTCCTCCGTCTCAAACTCCCCCAGAACTTGATTCACCACTAACTGAGAATCATTGTGAATCATAACTTCTGGTATGGCCAACACCTTTGCTAGTCGAAGGCCTGCAAGGAAAGTCTCATACTCGGCTTCATTGTTGCTAGCTTCAAATCCCAACTTGAGAGCATATCAAATGAGAAAAATGCCCGGGCTTTTCAAAAGGATTCCTTCCCCTCCTCCTCATTTATTATTTGATCCATCCACATAGATATCCCATGGCACTGAACCAAAGGGTTCAGCAATCTACGTCATGGGGGCAGTCATCTCGACCACAAAATCCGCCAATGCACATGCCTTGATGGTCATTCAAGGTTTGAAGTCCACCTAGTATTCGCCCAATTCTAGTGACCATGATACCATTCATCCAGAAAGATCAGGTCTATCGAGTACCTTCTTCAAAGAGAAGTTATTGAGTACCTCAATTGGATGGGCTAGGAAATAAGGCCTTAATGCTAGAGCTTGCTTCTCAATCTCCAAGTATCTGATTTCAGTGTCAAGAATAACATGACTAACATAATATATTGGTAATTGCTTCTTTCCTTGCTCCAAAACTAGGACTGCACTCACCGCCGAGGGCGAAGACGCTAAGTACACTTGTAGCTTTTCAACCTTCTCTAGTTGGGATAACAAGGGTGGTCTTCCCAACATTATCTTCAAACCTTCGAAAGCTTTCTGACGTTCTTCGGTCCACCGAGCTTCTTTATCTCCTTTAAGATTTTTCAAGGCCATGAAGAATGGTAGGCACCTTTCTCCCGACTATGTTGTGAATCATTCAAAGCCGCTACCCATCCAGTCAGACATTGGACATCCTAAATGGTCTTCCGTGGTTCCATGTCAATCAAAGCCTAAATTTTGGCGGGGTATGTTTCAATTCCTCGTTGTGAGACCATAAATACCAAGAACTTTTTTAGGATACTCTGAATGCAAACTTTTATGGATTAAGACACATTTGAAATTTCCTCAACACGTCAAAAACCTCTATTAAGTTGGAAATATGTCTCGATCGTTCCAGGCTCTTTACTCATATGTCATCCACAGAAGCTTCCATGTTTCGCCTGATCAAGTCTTTGAAAATCTTATTCACGACCCTCTGATAGGTGGCTCCTTCATTCATAAGCCCATACAGAATTACTTTATAGAAGTAACATTCACGGTCGTTCATGATTGTCGTGAACTTCTCCTGCTTCTTATGTGTTAAGATCTGATTGTATCCTAAATATGCGTCCATGAAGCTTAAAGTTTCATATCCAGCTGTAGAATCAATAAGTAGGTCAATTCAAGGCATAGGGTAGCAATACTTTGGGCATGCTTTGTTTATATCAGTATAATTGGTGCACAAGAGCCATTTGTCGTCTGCCTTCTTGACCATTAAAATTGGCCAGCCAGGTTGAACACTCAATCAATTCGATAAATCCCAATCCTTTCAGCTTGTCAACCTCAGACTGCATAGCCTCATGTTTCTCAATAGAAATTTCTTCTTTGGATTACTAGTTTTACCTTTCGATTGATCCATATCTTGTTCTAGGCTCTGCTCCAATCTATTCATGGCATATCTATTGCCGACCATGCAAATACGTCCATATTTTCCTGAAGGAATTCCTTCAAGAGCTCCCTGAAATCTTCTGGCTGTTCCAAACCAATAAAGGCTCCTTTTGCGTCCTCAAAGGAGTCTAGTTGGAATCTCCAATTTCTTCACGGGTTCATGTCTCAGCATTGTTTCTTCATCCGATCATCTTGAACTTCAATGGTCATGGCCGCAGCTTTCTTCGGTCCACTTTTATCTTTCAAGTATATGAGATGTAACACTGTCGGGAAGTCAGTTGGTTTTGGCCTTTGAGATCTAAAATTCAGCAAGCTGGAAAAGGGGGAAACCGTTGGTTGATACCATCGACCAAGGCAGTCTCCGGACAGAATTGTTCTAATTTTGGATCTATATATATATATATATATGCAACCTCAGTCTAAACCTAAACACTTTGCCTCTTAACTTTTGGAGAATGTGAGAAGAACCCTAGAGCCTCCTCTTAAAGCCCAAGGTTGATTCCAAGCATCCAAGCAAGGTTCCTCCATTGATTTCTCTTCTATAAGGTTAGTATTCAATCTTATACTTCTTAGATCTATTCTCTCTTCTATTTCTACTTGTTGTTTTGATTATGAGGAAGGTATTACACTATTGTAATGACCCAACCTCTAATATTTTTAGTCCTAATTCACTCTATGTTATCATTGAAGCCATATGGTGTTTTCTATGTTTTGATCTAGTATGAGACCATGAATTACTCTTACTGTAGTTTTTTATTCTAATATGTGTTAGATCCAATCCTAAGTTGTTTTCTATGCATGATCTACTATCCTCTTACCTTTAGATTGAATCCCCATTCATTCTAGCCTTTCTGTGAAGATCCATGGTTTAGGCTTAGTTGGTGATTTATTAGAATTCTATTCCAATGGTCTTTTTAGATGGTTAGATCATCATAGATAGTCTTAGTAGTTGTTTTAGAATTTTCCTGTTAATTTCGGAGTGTTCTGATGTGTACCGAAGAGTTTCCGACCAAAGTTGTAAGTTTCTGTCTGTACACAAAATGTTTGGTCGATACCATCGACCAAGGGTGTTGCTGACAGCAACTTACCTTTGTTTTGCCTCCATTTGCATCTCTGACCATTTGAGTTTGTTCCTTATGATCTATACATGTCTATTTAGGATTGTTTTGGTGATTTTGGACTTGCTCTCTGATCTCTTACTTGAAGGTTGAAGGTTACAGAGTTGGATATAAAGTGAGTACATTCACTCACAATTTACATTCTTGCATTTTATACTTTGTTAGACTGTGGTTGCATATGTTAGCTACTGTTTAGAACTCTTTTCTGTATTGTCTTACTTCTGTAATTACAATAGGTTATTCATGATTTAATTTACACATTATTGATTATGAATGATGTGGATGTGAATTGGATTATATTATGATATGTATGGAATCATGATGAGATGTGATTGCCTAGGTTGTGGTTGTGGAATAGGGAATGCCCTTCTGACATTTCTGTCATTGGACACCAGTGGAGGTGGTATGGGATGCTTTCCTATGATGCCCCTTGCCGCTTTCCCTAACTACTGGTAGACATACCTAGGATTGGTCCAGAAGTGTTTGGCTAGGGAAAACCCTATCAGAAGGGGAATTGAGACTGAGTGACCTGTTGTAACAATGGGGATTTGTGGGCGCTCAAGACCGGTAACCAACCCATGAGAGGAATCAAATCACATTGTGGGGGCCATTCATTGGTAGGGTTGCATCTAGTAGACTTGGGCTCGTGGGCGCTCAAGATTGCGGGAAGCATGAGAGGACACAAAAGCTTCCCGTTTACTATGTGTGGATGACCAATAGGGTTAAGAGTCTATGTAGCTGAGAAGGAGACAATGACTCTAGGGGGAAAGGTACCGGAAAGGATTGCAGGAAGTGAGGAATGAACGTATCTAACCCTAAAGTAGATGTGACTCAGTAGATGACTTGCACTGGGATAAGATTAACCCTGGCACGCACCAATACTCTTACCAATGGTGGTGAGCGATAGTGTTGACTTAAACCCCAGCCATGAAATGTCTGGGAATGATGCCTTGACCCAATTACCAATGGAGAACCCAAAAGACCGGGAAGGTTAAGGGAAGAGTGATTTGAGATCTACCCAGAGGAGTATGGTGATTTATCTTAATGCGTGTCTACCAATAGAGAACAGCATATATAGAGTTAGAAGCATACTTGCATTCATTATCTTAGGTAATTGCATTTATTTTTGCTTTGAATTGCTTGTAAATGTTGACTGTGAGTGAACTACTTGCTAAGTTCTTTTGAGCTTAACCTTTGGGGGATATGTTTTTAGATGCCTTTGCAGGAACGGAAGAAGTCCCATGCACCAGTACGGAGGACCCTTCCCTATATGGTACAGCTACGGATATCATTGGAGAAGGTTATGACTAGTGGTGCAACCAGTACATAGGTGTGGGCCACACTGATGGCTCCTATTGATGTAGCAGGCATCATCTTATTTACCGATGAGATCATGAGTTAGAAGCTGATCTAAAGTTGCAAGAGCACAACCCTAAGGCGCAGAAGATGAAGACGACGAAGAAGAAGAGCCTATGGAAGAATTTGATTAGTTTACTCTTTGTTCTTCTAGACTTTTCCTTTTATTTGTAATAGCTTTAGACTATGCTTTAGAGATTCGATCTACTTTCCACTTTGTTTGTAGGTATATTTCCGCTATACCCTACAATTATCCTTTTTCATTGGTATCTTTTATTCCGCACACTGATATTCTTTTGTGATTCTTCTGAGATCCTTTCGAAAATTGTTTCTTAATTTACTTTAATACAATGATTTGTTCTTGCTTTTGATTATGTTATTGTGCTATGTGGATATGATCATCATAAACTCAATCTTCGGGGTTGTCGATCACACACTCAGGTATGCCAAATAGGGTACTGGCTGGGTGGATGTGACACCATGATCCATCGGGAACTTTATTTTCAGATATCTGGGTGAAACAATAGCTCCTAACTTGGTCAGGGTTGGTCTTTCAAGGATTACGTTATACAATCGTAGTTCTCGAACGATCAAAAAATTTACCCGGAACTGTAGCTTCCTTCGGGTATGTCCCAATGGTGAAATCCAGTTGCACTGTTTCTTCCGCTACTGCTGAGGATCCCGCAAATCCGTCAAAGTACATCAAACTTGGCTCCATTAGTCTACTTCTATTTCTAGCTTTTGGGTAAGCTTCAAAAGAGAGTAGATCAACAGAAGATCCTGTATCGACAAGTACTCGATGAACTTCCTAACAACCAATTTCAACTTTATCACAATCACAACCTCATGAGGGGTACAGATTCCTCTTTCATCTTCTATAGAAAGATGATTGCTTCCTATGAACCAAGTATTTTCCTCTTCTTAGTGGTTTCTCTCGACCCCATGAATTTAGATCTCACCCTTAATCTCCTAAGAGACTAGGGCTCTGATCCTCTGAAAATCGTCAAGATAGGGGATCGGTTATCCCCGACTACCTCCTTTCCTTTCTTTATGTTGGAAGTCTAAGGATAGCGATTCATGCTTCCCGATCGTTCTCTCCTCTTCTCCTACAATTCTCTTCTCCCAATCGTCTTCCTTTCGCCTCACATAACTGGCAAGATGCCCCTGAGCTATTAGTCTCTGAATATCTGCTTTTAGATGCCTACAATTGTCATCTCACCCTTAATCTCCTAAGAGACTAGGGCTCTGATCCTCTGAAAATCGTCAAGATCAGGGATCGGTTATCCCCGACTACCTCCTTTCCTTTCTTTATGTTGGAAGTCTAAGGATAGCGATTCATGCTTCCCGATCGTTCTCTCCTCTTCTCCTACAATTCTCTTCTCCCAATCGTCTTCCTTTCGCCTCACATAACTGGCAAGATGCCCCTGAGCTATTAGTCTCTCAATACTTGCTTTTAGATGCCTACAATCGTCGGTGTAATGCCCATAATCCCTATGGAATCGGCAGCATTTGTTTATGTTCCTCTCCTCGGGCTTAGATACCATCTTTGGCAGCCATATAAGAATATCCCTATAATAACCTCCATGTTCCTAACCGGAAACCTGAACTACAAGTCCGAGTACCCGAAGCTCTAGCCGGAAGAAGTTTTGGGCCATTTGTATTGAAGCCCATGTTTCGGCCCTAGAGCACTGGTTGGAAAAATTTTCCGAAAAGCCCTAATTTGCCTCCGACACCCTATTTAAAGCCTCCCAATACCTAATTTCATATTATTTTATTCTTGAAGGTTGTTGCGGACTAAGTGGAGCCAAAGAACAAGTGGTTGGTAGAAAGGAACCTCTTTTCATGGAGAATCCTCTGAACTCTCTTTGACTTTTGGACCCAAGTGGAGGTAAGTTCAACCACTCTCTTAATCTATTGAATTTTTGTCTCATTAGAGAATAGTTATTCCTTCCCTAGTTCTGTTGTGGTGATTTGGATGAGTTTATTTCTTTCCATCGATGATCTCGATTGGATAATGCCAAGAGGAATGGATTCTATATCCGATTCAATGGTGAATCTTATCAAAGAAGATGATGTAGATCTAATTTCTCCCTTTTAAGATTTGTTGTTTAAGTGACCTCTCTGGAGTTCTAAGAACCTAGTTTAGACTTGGATTAACCCAAAATCAAATCGAGGATGGGTGATCAAAAGTCTGAATTTGGGACTTGGAATTCTGCTTGAGACTGGGGTGGTCGCTTAGGGCAATCAATCAACTTAACCAACCGTCTTAACCGATCAGTTGTTTCCTAGAGGCTGTGTTGAAGCTATCTTTTCCCAGTTTTAATCCTAGACTCTAATATAATTTCATGATCATAATCTAGGGGTTTTCTGGGATTTGTTGGGGTATTTGCATGAGAGATCTAACACGTTTTTCATTACTTTTTCTGCTAAGACAAGTAAGGACACAATTGTTATGATGAACTGTTTACTTTACTAAACATGACAATAACCTTATATCCTACTATAATTATTGTTATGCATGTACTTCTAAAAGATGTGTCATGAATGATGATTGATGCATTTTACTTCTTTGCTTATTATGGGATGATGGGTTTGGTGCCACTATGATTGCAGGATACCTAACTTGGTACTCCTAGCTTGGGATATAAGGGGTGGTGGTAGGGGACACTATCCTCTGATGCCCCCTAGCACTGTCATGGTCGTTGTCCTTCATGACTAGGAGGTCTAGATTGCATGATTAGATACTCATACATATTACTACCCTTTCGGCAGGGGTATTGAAGTCGAGTGACCCTTGATGGTAGTGACATGACTTTGTGTCATCCAAAAGAGGTAACCAGTCCATGAGGAGACTCAATGGTCCACTATTTATCATAGAATAGTAGGGTTGCATATGTTGGGGTTAGGCTCATGGGTGTCCAAAGGACAGCTTGGTGTCTTGAGGAGACATGAGAGCTCCGTCCCAACAATATACCATAGGGCTAAGGAATGAGGTCCAATAGAGGTAATTAGTCTATCAGCATTTACATTCATAGGTGGAGAAGGCTACTAGACCAAAGGGGCACTAGGCATGAAGATAGGTATCTAGATCACATGTAGTGTGTTACCCGAGGACCTTACATTGGTTTAGAATCCCCAACATGCGTCAGTACTTAGACCAAGGGTTGTGGTAAGGGAATGTGGACCTATACCCCAATCATGGTTGATGATGAGGATTGTATCCCCTTACCTAGGATCCCAATAGAGGTATCCAGTCCATGAGGGAACAAAGTGACATGACCTACCCAAAGGAGGGTTAATGTTATATCTTAAACATGTCTGCCTGAATAAAGACTCACATATTTTGATTATTAGATGCATCCATAATAGCATTTCATTATCATCTTTTTCTTACGATGTGATTGTGGTATGTATATGGAATTGTTGCCTTACTGAGTCGTTAGAACTCATCCTTGTGGATTATCTTTGTTTTCTTAAGATGCCTTTGTAAAAACAAGAGAAGTTCTCTATGCGTGGGAGAAAACCTCTGAAGAGGTAAGAGAGACGCTAATGGGACCTAGTCTTGATCAACAAAAAGCTTCTTGCAGGTGCATGGAGTGTTCTTATGGCACCTATTAATGGGAAGAGGGTCCAGGTGGTCCATGTAATATCCAGCCCTATTCTAACCCTGACCCTAACCCGGATCCGCTATCCTATTCAGGTCCGAAGATCAGAAGCGGTGGTAGAAGAGACCTAGGACCATTCTGATTGATGATCATGATTCGGAGACTGAGTCTATGGACATTGATGATGATACCCCTTGCTTAAATGCATTATCAGTGTTTAAGGAAAGTCTGCGCATCAGAGAAGATTAATCTAGTTGATGTACCTAATGACCTCCTGTGCACAATCCGAAGGTATTCCCCAAAACTAGACTTCTTGATTGAATTGTGGAAGAAAACCTCACTCAATTTGACCTTGTATAGCCTTTCAAATCCCTACTTGAAGTTGCTGAACCAAACCTGTTTTTCTGTGAGAAACATTTTGGTCGATCCTTTTGGTCGATACCATCGACCAAAGTTTCCCAGTCTGCCAAGTTAAAGATTCCTTGGAATATTCCATTTCTATTTATTATAACCTCGAGCCTTGAACCCTTGTGCAATCATTTTCTCACCTGAAATCGTGGGGAGAGCTTCCCAAGGCACCTCCTTGGCTAATGTGAAGGGCACCTCATCAAAAACTCATTGTTTACTATTGATTCTTGTCTACATCTTCCACACTAAGGTATGAATCACCGTTCCACTCTCTATCCTACCATTTTCTATTCCTTTCTATTCATTTCTTGCTGGTGAGACATTGGAAATGGTGCTGCAACCTTGCAACCACCACTCCAAGTGTCTACACATGATTAACCTATGAGTTTCTTAGCCATCCATTGATGCTATGCCTCCACCTCATGCCTAGCATATGTATTCCTCTATTTTTCTATTAACATTATGTCATTTTGTACCAAACTGAGTTGTAGGGCATGCTATGTTCATGTTTATCACTTCTATATGATTCCAATCGAAATTCTATTAGTTCCCCTAGCTATTACATGCCATTTCCATGACAATGCAATCAATCCCAACTCATGCCATGGTGTTTGTCACTTGAACTTGTTAGCTCAATTTGGGGCTTTTTGTTTGGACCATTGGATTGGGTAAATTTCTTGACTTATAGTGTCCTACTACTGTTGTTAAGTGTTCCTCCAAGTTTCAGATTGATCCGAACACCGGAAAACCAATTTAGGATGAAAACACCCAAAATCCATCATTCTGTCTCGAAGGAAATTTTGGTCAATCCTTTTGGTCGATACCATCGACCAAAGTTGTTGCTGACAGCAACCCTGGCCAGTTTTGATCCAATTAATATCCAATCTTCCTAATTTCTTCCCTAACTTATTATTGATGTTTGTTTAGGGCCTTAACAATTATTTTGGACTATTCCTTGGTACTCTCAATTCATCATCAATTCAACCCAAGGTAAGGATGGTTATCTCCATAAATATATATAGATCACCAACTTATGATTTATGTTCTTGTTTATGAATAGAACCTTATGATCTCTTTTAAATCTTTATAAGACTGTTATGTATGTGTTAGAACAGTAGTATTGACATCTTTATACTTTTGTCATGTTACCTTACTATTCTTGTATACTTATGTCTATGATGATTCATTTCAATATCATGATTTAAATTCTATGATAAGATGCATTGGATGCATGAAAGATGATGAACTTGAATATGTGATTGCTTACGTATTGACTTGGGATTGGGGAGTGTTCTATTGACACTTCTGTCCTTAGGCATCGGAGGGAATAGTATGGGATGTTCTCCAATGGTGCCTATAGACACTCTCCCGGGTTATTGGATGACATACATAGGACTGTCTAGTTGGTTGGCTAGGTTTATCCTTGTCGTGTCAGACCCGAATCGGAAGGGCATTAAGACCAAACAACCCGTGGTAGTGTATGGTTGGATGGGCGCTCTAGGCCGGTAACCAATCCGGTAGGGGACATAAACCATGCTACGGATACCCGAAAGGGGCCATTTATTGGTAGGGTTGCAAATGGCTAGACTTGGGCTCACGGGCGCTCAAGACCGGTAACCAATCCGTGAGAGGACGTGAGAGCTTCCCGTTTACTATTTGTGGATGACCAATAGGGTTGATGAGTCCGAAATCCGGGATTTCGCTGACTCTAGTGTGAAGGATACCGGAAAGGATCACCGGGGGTGAGGAATGGACATATCTGGATCTGACTTGACTGACTGAGTAGATGACTTGCATTGGGCTAGGCTTTACTGTGACATGCGCCAGTACTTATACCAAATGGTGATGTGAGAGAGTGGTGACCTATTCCCTTACCATGGTTTTTGAGATGAATTTATCGAACTTCCCGGCAGACCCAAGATATCTTGTATGATTGAGGGGGAGTGACTGACCACCCAAAGAAGTACGGTGCTATGACTTAAAGCATGTCTACCCTAGAGACTAGCATTATAGAGTTAGAATCATACTGCATCATATGTTCCATATCACATTGCATTATGTATGTTCTGTATGTGTATGATTTCTAATTATGGAATAATCGCCTTTGTTGAGTTCTTCGAACTCATTCCTTTTGTACAAATGTTTTTAGATTATCCTACAGGTACCGAAGACTACGATGGCACCCCCTTCGAGATGGACTATGATTCCGCATACTACCCTTGGTAGTGGCATCTGTGAAGATCCGAGTGTTGGTGCCGAGGAGGATTACTATCCGCACCAGGGTTAGCCCCACGGTTGTGAGGGAGCGGCAAAGCTGGGTTTACTTCATCCGTACCATTGAGGAGACTGTTATTAGAGTAGAGGAAACCCTAGCTTAGTGCCCCATTTCTCTGGTGTATTTATGGAACTTTTGATCATGTAACTAACTTGTCTTTGGGATTATCTTTTGATACTTGAACTTGTAATTAACTTAATCACACTTCTTTTCACTGCTCTGAGAGAGTGGTTATCATACCTTCTCTCACCTTTATGATTATGTTCACACTTTACTATTATTGTCTTTCGCACTCTGATTTATGTGATCTTATCTTATTCATGATACTTAGTATTAAATGTTTTTACTTTGATTATCTTTGTTCATGATTATGTCATTGTGTATGTGGGAGGCATGGACCTATGAATCTTGATCCTTGGACTGTGGATCACATTCCCGGGTATTCCAAATGGGGTACCGGTTGGGTGGATGTGACAGTCCACCACTTCGATAAGTGATGAAAGAGTGTCTCATGACTCCTTTCATTGATAGATATGAGATAGCATACCCTAAACTGATGAAAGACAATAACAAGCCATGGTGAGACATAAATTTTGATAGTTTTTGCTTCCGCTGATACATCCCCTTTGATTTGTTCAATATTATTTCATGGAATTTGGAACCATTTATTCCATTATTAATTATTGAATTATTCTTTTGCTCTTGATCATGGCATTGTGTATTTTATTCATTACTAGTAGTGTAACTAGGGATCTTGTGGATGTGGATCACACCCACGGGTTGTCGAGGCAGGTCTAATACTGTCGGGTGGGATATGATAATCCCAATCCTTGGTCTACATTAAAATTTCAGATTGTCGAGCATTCAATGGTGTGTAGTCCACCTAATCAAGAGACTGTTGCCTCCAGTTAGATCATCCTTGTTTCCTCAATTATTGTTTTGTCCCTTCCAACCTTGCCCTTTCTCAAGAGCCTTTTGTTCCTTACTCGCTATCTTGGCTTCTCCGCGTCAAGCATCAAGGATTTCTGTTACCTATGCTTGCTTTTGGCACCTCTGGACTACTTTGGCATACGTGGTCAACATATCATATAACAACAATTCCAAGGGGCGTCTATGAGAAATTCCTATAAAAAGAGCCATTTTACCACTTGTTCATCGAGATTCTCAATCTCCATTGTCGCATTGTTGGACCTTTGGAGATAATCCCGGATGGATTCATTATTCACCTACTTGATGGTGAATAGAGTCTCCTTAGTCTTTTTTGTCTGTATGCCACTCTAAAACCGACCAATAAACTTTTGGGTGAGCTCATTGAACCTAGCAATCGCTCCCGACGATAGATTCGAGAACCATTTTTGCGCTGCTCCCGTAAGAGAAGATCTGAACACTCTGCATAAGATCTCGTCAGAATTGCCGGCCACTCTCATTGTTTGTTGATAATAGCTTATATGTGCCACTAGGTCTCCACTTCCATCAAATAGGAAAAAGGTCGGGAGTCTAAAATTATAAGGAAATTCATTCCTGGCGATTGCGTCGACAAACTGGGTTTTTCTAATGATCGAGTAAATGTCACCAATCTTGAATGTTGGCCCTCGACTTCTTCCCTTTCACACCAACTCAAGTTTCTGTGAAGAGTTTGTCAAAATTTTTGCCCCTCAACCAAATTCCTTGGTGCTTCGAGAGAACATCTTCTTCTCGGGGAGCCTCTCAGCCCCGCTTCTCAAGCGCGATGTCTCGCCTCTTCTTGATCATAAGGGTTCCGCTTCCGGTTCCAGTTTTGATTCCTCGCAGCCCTGAGGCACCTCGCCATTGTATTGAGTAATGCTTGCATCTCCAAGAACTAGGCTTGCATCTAATTCATTTATTGTTGATTTTGATTCATTTTTTCTCGTATGGACAAGATGAGTGGTGGTCCATCGTTCTGGTCGTTCAAGCGCTTGCCACCATCCAATTCTTCCTCTTGTTCTTCGATCTCTTGGAGTGGATCTCCATCTAGGGGTGGTGGATCTCCGCCTCAAGAGGGCGAGCCTACCTGGTTCTGATTTCTCAAGAGTGTGGATCTTGTATCCACCATGGCTTTCTTGAATCGTTTCTACAAATGGAGCTAAATGATGTGTTTGGAAATTGTCCAACCGTTAGAGGCCTGCAAAACAAAAGTTAGATGTAGGCCGACTCGTCGGTCGGGAAGCCACCTCCAATGGTTAAATCAATGAGAGCACCACCAAAGAGCTCTGGCGAGTTGTAAAGCTTAATTGAAAAACTGAATGTAGGAAAACGATTCAATTACCTTCTCTCTATGTTGCTCCTTTACTTATATATGATTACCTCTTATTTCTAACCGTTACATTAATTCACGAATCTCCTTTGTAGCCGCACGATCGTAGGGTTTTGATTCTTTCAATCGAGTTAGTTATTGATTCCTTCCTAGGCACGATTACCCATCCCGATTTTGGCGGGATCACGCTTCTTCCCATAACCGTCTAGTTCCTTTGTGCTCAAGGAACTTTCAGGTTGACTCCTCATTCCAATCCCGACCAGGGTAAACCGAACTGAACATGGTTCGATCCGGTTGATTAGCGAGCATTATTTTTACTTATCAATATTATAGGGACTGATTCACATACAGATCCTGTGGAGGTCCAAACCAACCAAGAGCTTCATCAGCTTTTGTCATTCTTGGACATATTTTAGTTGGAGGAAGCAGTTATGGTATACATGGATGGGGCATCGAATCAAGGTAACAATGAGGTGGCAGGGGCAGCATTGCATGGGACCAATATGTTGTTTCGTGGCAGCTAAGGCAAGTGCAGGTAGAGGTCTATTTGCGGAGTCCGGATCCTCAACCCATCGGGAGAGCACTTCTGTGCTTCTCGACGGCTTTACCACCACAAATTACAGGGGGGCCCAGGGGTTGGTGATGGGAGTTTTTTTTATTTTATTTTATTATATGTGGGGCCCACCAATTTTGTGGTGGTAAAACCGTTGGGGAGCACTCTGCGCTCCCCTGACGGGGTGATGATCTGAATTCCTATTTGCGAGTGTGGTGGAATTACAGGCTATTCGTGAGGACATCACACTTGTCCAATCTATGAAGATACCCAGAGTCGTGCTCTGCTCAAATGGCAAAGCTGCAATCGATGCTTTGAATGGTGTTTCTCAACCACTTGGTTGGGTGGGAAATAGCTTAGTTTCAGTGATCACAAGCCTCATGCACAGTTTTAAAATTCAAATTACCTAAATACCCTCTGGGCAGTGAACTTACATAATTACCCTCATTTAATATCCTTCATAAGGTGTCAATCGCTACAGTTTCGGTAATTCGATATGGTAACAATTTTGAATACCGAAAATCAGAACCATACCATACCGAATTTACACAGTACGGTTCTGTTTGGGTATTTGCAAAAACGGTTCAGTACGGTTTTGATATTAAATCGTTGTGGAAAAACGGTTTAAACACGGTATCTAATGCAGTACAATTTTGATACGAACAAACACATGCCACTTTTGTTATTAGTTCATTAAGATCCTAATGAAATTACGATCAAACAATCAATAGAATATGATATTAACAAAGACAAAGCAAGTAAATCTAAGAAGAATAGTGAATGACGAAACAAAAAACTAAAACGGGAAATTAGGGATAGGGTAAAGGTAAAGTGTTTTAATTATAAAATTACATTTATATCCTTTAATTTGATACGTTACATATTCGGTACAGTTTCAATATATACCAACGATATGAATATCTGAAACTAGAACCGTACCGAAGAAATTCAGTTTCGACATGTACTGCACTAAATTTTGTACGGTGCGGTACCGTGTGTTTTTTACGGTGCAATTTGGTACGGTTAAACAATTTCAACACGCAATTGACACTCTTACCCTTCCATACTCAACCCTTAGGTGGGTGAAGAGATTTTCATCTTCTACCTACACTTTGTCAGAAACCGTCCACAACTACCACGGCAAGAAACCACCCCACCCCCTCCCTTGTCGGAGACCAACTGCTCCCACTTTCCCTTAGTCGGCTACCACCCCACCCCCTTCTTTCAATTTTGAACTCTGGCTTGAGGCAAGGGAGTAGAGACTCGCGTTCTGACTCAGGCATTGCAGCAGTCATCTCGACGAGTTTCGGAGCACGAGAAAGGTCATACTTGCGACAAGCAGCGGATTTTAGGGCATTATGGTCGATGTTTTCTCCACTCTGAGCGCTCTACCATGGTATTAAAGAAAACTATCTCAGTTATGGCTCTAACTCGGGCATCCTCTTCGGTGAGACCATGAGAGACGACTCCACCTCAACCTGGGCGAGGCATCTTCCTACCCTCTATGATTTCTGCCGCTGCCATGTAAGATGGAGAGATTTGCAACTGTAATACTTCTTACAGAGTGCACTCACCATTGACCTGATCGATCTATAAAGGCGGCAATGGCTCGAAATTAAAACCTAGGCCCAACTGCCAAAGTGCAGCAGTTAAAATCGTAGTTCCAAGCAAATAGTAACAGCTCGCCCAAGCAACAGTTGCAAGTGAAAACAACAACACGTGTTCAACTCAATAAAACTAAAAATATATGGAAGGAGCAGGGTAGTTTCCGACAACAGCGATGGTGCTTAAGTAAAAGATTGATGAAAGGCGTCTAGATTGGATATGGGAGGATTTTTTTTTTTTTTTTTTTTTGGGAGGATATTAAATGCAAGTAACTATGTCATCTCAATGCCCATAACACATTTGAGTAAATTAAATTTTATATTTAAATGACTTAAATAAGAATAAAAGCATTTAGGTAATTTTACTAATCATTTAACAGAAATTAATTATAAATCATTTATAATATTTTAAGTAGATGCCATGTAATTTACAGCATAAACACTAATTTTACCCTAATACTAAAAAAAATATAAAAAACTCTAAATAAAATGTTCACCGAAAATAAAATAAATGCAATCATATATGCTTCTTGGAAATAATTCACATTCAAAAGAAGCATAACCAACTTGCTGATAGGATTGTATGCTAGGCTTTCTATCACTCATTCTGTTACAAAAGTTCAAGGACCTTCAATTCCCTATTTTCTATCCTCCCCATCTTGAATAAGCTTTGAAACTCTGTTTTTATTAGCTAGATTACTACCCGTAAAGGCCATCCACCACACAAATCTGTAGTGACTTCAAACCTACATATATACACGAGAAGGTCAAAGGAGAAGGGGAAATAGGAAATAATATAATTAGATCTGCCAAAAGTTGAAAATAAGGTACAACCCCAACCGTTCAAACGTAGAGGACACAGAATTTGAAAAAGATAAATCCAAACTAAGACAAAGAACCAGCCAGAGAAGAAGAGTTACACAACCGACATGAATAGAGAGAGAGTACCAAGCCAACGACACTACTTCCTCTTTAATACTCCTCTTCTTTAAGAAACGTAAAATTAATTTCTAGAGGAAATTAGAAACTGCACTGCACTGCACTTATCTACCCTGTTCCCTTTTTTAAGTCTCTCCCCTTCGATTTTCTTTACCTTCGATTCTGGGAATCTGATCCTCACTTCGCCATCATGACCTTCACAAACTCCTCATAGTTGATTTGTCCATCACCATCGACATCTGCCTCACGAATCATCTCGTCAACCTCTTCATCTGTGAGCTTCTCACCAAGGTTAGTCATGACATGGCGCAGCTCAGCTGCAGAGATGAAACCATTCTGGTCCTTGTCAAACACCCTGAAGGCCTCCTTGAGCTCCTCCTCAGAGTCAGTGTCCTTCATCTTTCGGGCCATAAGATTGAGGAACTCTGGGAAGTCAATTGTTCCATTCCCATCTGCATCCACCTCATTTATCATGTCCTGGAGCTCAGCTTCTGTTGGGTTCTGCCCCAGTGATCTCATTACGGTTCCCAGCTCCTTGGTTGTGATGCAACCTGCACAGAATAATTGAAACTTATTTCATTCTTGACATATCCTAACATCATTTTATCTACCATAAGTGTACCGACCATGCATATCCAAGATAGCGCGCTTCACATGTATTACCATCCAAAGAGGCCAAATGGACATCATATTTCATATAAATCATTAAAAGTAATAAAACTGAAAGATTATAGACATTAAAAGCTGATGAAACTCTTAGCATACTTCCCAGTCACATCGTTCTTTGTGTCAGCTCTCTGCCTATGACTATAAAAAGTTCCAATTCTGTAAAAATGTGCGCACAGGGCTTATACTCCCTTAATTTCAAACCCATACCAACATCGAATCAAAACACTATTATAGACAACTGCAGCTTATGAACCTATTTACCATAGTCAACGACAGCAGCAAGGCTTATACCTACTGGTGCCATACAGTGAAGGGGGAGCGCCAGAAAAAATCAGAGATGCCATGGGAAGAGAAGCATAAGAGAGTAGAGGAGGCACCCATCCTCCCCTCCTTTTTCCACCCACACTCCTGAGGCTTTTTTCTTCTCTTCTCTTTTTTCTTTTTCCCTCTAGTAAGTTTGGGTGTGGTGTGGAGGGTTGTAGCCCCAGCTACACAGACTTTCACAAACAATAATTTCTATCATATTTCCAAGACCTCCATTTGCCGTGTAGCCCTTAGATCACAATACATGGCGTTTTAGAACTCAACAGCTTTGATTACAAGAGGAGTTTACAACCGTTGGATTTCTAAAACGCCACGCATCATCATCTGAGGGCTATGCAAGACAATAGCCATGAGAGCATGGGAGCAAACAAAAAATTCATCTCTTTTTACAATGGGAGTGAGGGGATTACAGAAATTAAACCTGTAAAATCAGATCAAATAACAAACCATAAGGAACTATAAGAATTACGAACCAAATATCCTATGACAAATTCCAAATAAGAGAAATAAACTTTGAGATATTACTTCCCTAGATAATATGAATTCCTAAAATTCTGAGACCAATGACCCAAATCTCACCCTCACCCGGTCTCATCTCTCTTAGGAAACTCAAATGGATGGGGTTGATCCAAGGCAATATACATGCATGAACTCTCTCACCAACCACTGTCAAGAAAAACTCACCACGACTTTTCCACAATGAGAGTCAACATCATGCGATCCACATCCACAAATATTGGCTTCAATGGGGCAAAAATTCAATGCATTGCAGGGTCAACCAGTGGCTACCGGTCATTACCAAATGACGGCTCTTCAATTGGAATCTAGACATGGGGTTTTACATTCGAAATCAAATCACTAATCAACTCTTCAATTGGAATCTAGACATGGGGTTTTACATTCGAAATCAAATCACTAATCAACTCTTCAATTGGAATCTAGACATGTACATTGACTTGTTGCTTTTACTTTCCACATTTGATTCATCTTCTAACGATTATAGCATGCCCAACATCATATCATATGAATCGTTGTTTATATTAGCAAGTCCAAAGACAAGTCATCAAATTGGAAGTTCCATTTCCATTTTAGCAAACCTATCTGATTGAAAAGAAAAATCATCTCGATTAGTCTCCATGTAGCAGTGAATGACATGGTGCTGGTTCATCATTAGAAAATGCCGGAGGAACTAAGACTTGGCTTCAACAGTGGTCAGTCCACCTTCAAGTAGGAGACACTGGAGCTCCCCACAGTCAGGTACGTTTAAGAAAAAGAAAATTGAGATACCTCATGAAGCAAACCCAATTTTAAGGCTAGGGTTTGTAGAATAGTTTCCCTAAATTTAAGGGTTCGCCTAGAATCTTCCAGCAAATTAATGGGATGGTGCAAGGAACCAAGGATGATCCTAAAACTATTATGGTATGAAAAGGATCAAACTAAAATTATCTGAGAGAGCTCTATTATCCCAAATCAGATGGGTAGAGTTTAACCAGGAAAAACAATAAAATTAGGATTTTATCAAATCCCTACGGGATGGATGGGGGAAGGGCTGTGGAGGGTCACAGGGGTTAGGGGATGATGCTGTTGTTATGCGGCAGCAAGGGGGGAGGGGTCTAGGTGGCGCGCAGAACAGGGTAGGCAAAGGGGAGGGCTTGCAGGATTCTGGGGGAGGTGCCGGCGGGTAGGGAACTGCTGGGGAAGGAGAGGGGGAGGTCTGTGATGGTCGGGGAGGGGTTTCCTAGGGCTTGCAATGGGAAGGAAGGGGGAAGGGCTGCGATGGAGGTAGATGAAGGGGAAGGGTTTCTTTTCTTTTCTTTTCTTTTCTTTTCTTTTTTTTTTTTTTTTTTTTTTTTTGGGGGGGGGGGGGGTGGTTGTTTACATACTTGGAGGCTGCTGGAACTGGAAGAAGGCTGCTGGTAGTTGAAGAGGGTTGCTGCAATTGAATGTTGAAGAACAGTAAAACCATCATCGCCCTCCTAAAGAGAACCACGACCCAATTTCTCACAAAGACTTCAAATTTTATTCAAGCAGATTTAACTTACAAAGAGAAGTAGGCCTTATTTAAAGCCTACTAAAAGAACTTAACTCCAAGTGGGATTCCTTTACAGATTACGATCCACTACACTAATCACAACCTTTGAAATAAAATTAAAAGATCTACTGGACCCCAATTGACACATGCTGAAATAAAATTCTAACTTAAAACTGTAATCTACAAGAATTTTGCATGGAAAATGATTCCTTAGGACACTCAACTACTACCAACTCAAAGTAAGACTTCTTACCAAAATTAGACTCTAAAATTAGGACTGAATTTCTGAAATTATTCCAGCAACTACATAGGGCTGAAAATGACCAAAATACCCTCCATAGGGGTTTGACCAACCTAAGGATACTTTTCATCTGTATTCTGTGGGTCCCACTTAGGTATCGACCGAGGGGGAAATTCTGGTTCACATAGTTCTCCCCCTTTTAAAGACATTCATCCCCAACAAAGGTTGATCTCTGCTGAAACTCTAGCCGCTACTAGGACTGTCTTCAGACTGGGCCACTGTGGAACCCTACCGGACTCGGTTATCATGATTGGTTGGACCTGAGTAGGACTCCTATGGCTGATGCGCTTGGCCTCTCTCTCCTTGGCATCTTCCGCAACGTTCAGGTGTAGGAGTATGATTTTCTGTCCTTTATGCTCGAAGATGCAAGTGTTCTCTTAGCAAGGGATAGTTACATCTTTGTCATACAGCCAAGGCCTTCCTAATATGATGCCAGTCATCTTCATGGGAACTACATCGCACCAAATCTCATTAGAGCAGGAGTGTAGAGTAACTGGGATGATGCACCTGGTAACCACATTCATTCTGGAATCATTAAGCAAAGTGACCTTGTAGGGTTTGAGATGCTTCTCTAGTGCCCTCTATATGAAACTTTCTGAGACTGCATTTATGCTACTTCCACTAACCATGATATCATGTGCAAGGAGTCCTCCTGCTCTACGTCTTGTAAAGAAAATAGAACTCCACTTCTAGTCTTCCTCTTCAGTAGTAGTTACTAGGATTTCAGAGACCAAATTGAGTTGGGCTTCATCTTATCCTCATCATTCTCCTCTTCCTCAAACTCTAGTGGTGGACGCTCATGGATCTCTTCAAATTTTGGATTTGACTGGGGTACCTCTAGGACTGCAAGTTCTCCCCTCCTAGGACACACACTAGCGATGGTGACCTCTTTCATGATAGCAAAAAACACTCACCAAGGTTATTGCCAAAGACTGGGCCACAATTCTCTATTCTGATAAGATTTGCTACTTTCGGTGTTACAGCTGAAGTGGATTGTAGGGTTTGGTTGTGGGTTGCTCTCTCCTTTATCTACACTACCTTGCTTCTTCTGCACCAAGAGGGACGATGCATAGAGGGCCTTATTGAATATGTCTCTCAGATTGATGATGTTTGTGGCTCCCAAAGCTAACTGAATAACAGATTTTAGACCAAGCATGAACCGGGTAATGGTTTGGAGCTTACTTTCTCTGGTGCATGTTCTGGAAGCTAGGGAATCAATTGTCAAATGTAGTAAATGACAGACATTGTACCTTGCTTGAGTGTATGGAACTATTCAACAACTTCAACCTAGCCTTGTAGTGTTTTGGAAGATACCTCCATGTAAGCTCTTTGCACATCTGGTTCCATGTAGCGGGTTCTCAGCCTTCGTAGTATAGCTCTCTCTCCATAGTACTCCACCAATCTCTGGCGACTCCAACCAATCGCATTTTTCTGTCCTCAAAAAGATCATACCAGTCGAAGTAATCATCTAGGGCCGGCTTTCAGTCATAGAAAACTTGTATATCAAGAGATCTATTGAGCTCCTTTAGCTTTACCTTGTGGTGGTCTGCACCTCTTTTATGTTCTTGGCCTCCATTGAAATAGGCCCTCACGTACTCTTCAAATGTTGGTTGTGCAGCTTATGGCCTCCTTTGTTGCTCATCGTCATTCTCAAAAACATTCATAAATAGAATTTTGTACCTTGATTCGTATAGCTGTTTCACTCTCTACAATACCTGGGTTGATAAGGCTCTGGCACATCCATGGTGACTCTAGGATTTGCTGGCATCTACATCTTTGATACCAACTGATGTGAACCCAATTTTAGGGTTAGAGTTTCTAAAATAATTTCCCTCAAATCAAGGGTTTGCCCAAAATCTTCTAGCATATTAATGGGATGATGTAAGAAACCAAGGATGATTCTAAGACTATTATAGGATGAAAAGGATCAATCTAAAATTTTTTGGTAGAGCCTATTATCACAAATCAGATTGGTAGGGTTTTATTGGCAAAAAGGATAAAATTATGGTTTTATTAAATCCCTATGAGATGTTTTTGAGATATCCAAAATCACACTATGGTTGATGGGAAAGAAGCGCGAGATAACTTGGATCACCATGGGTTGGTTCTTAGAGATCTTGGAAGACGATTCTTGGATCTTGGGACAATCTTTCAAACCTTTCTTTTCTTTCCTTTTTCTTTTCTTTTTTCTTCTTCTCTTTTCTTCCTTTCTTTTTCTTTTTCTGTTTTTCTTCTTTCTATTTTATAACTGCCACAAGTCAGAGAGGGGAGGGGAAGAGAGTTCGAGAAATAGGGAAGGGAGTGGGGGTTGCTGAAAGGGTTAGGAAACGTGGGGGAAGGGCAGGGGAGGGACGCAGGGGTTAGGGGAAGGAGATAGGGGAATGGCAGGAGGTGGGGGAAGCTGCCGCATCAAGGGGGGTGTCTAGGGTGGTGGCAGAACAGGGAAAGGGAAGGAAGGGCTTGCAGAGTGCTGGGGGAGGGGAAAGGAAACGGGGAGGGGTTTCCTAGGGCTTGCAACGGGAGGGAAGTAAGGGTGAGGGGCTGTGATGGAGGTAGGACGAAGGGGAAGGGGAAGCAGCTGAGGTTTAAAATACTAGGAGGCTGCTGGAAGTGGAAGATAGCTGCTGGTTGTTGAAGAAGGCTACTGCAATTGAATGTTGAAGAACTGTAAAACTGCCGTGCCCTCCCAAAAAGAACCACGACCCAATTTCTCACAAAGACTGCGAATTTTATTCAATTAGACTTAACTTGCAAAGAAAAACTAGGCCTTATAGATATATAGCCTACTAAAAGAACTTAACTCCAAGTGGGATTCCTTCACAGATAAGGATCCGACCACACTAATCCCAACAGTTGAAATATTATTAAAAGATGGACCCTAATTGACACATGCTGAAATAAATTTCTAACTTAAAAACTCTAATCTAAAGGAATCTTACTTGGAAAAGGATCCTTAGGACACTCAATTACTACCAACTCAACGTACGACTTCTTAACAAAATTGGACTCTAAAATTAAGACTCAATTCCTGGAATTAAATTTCAGCAACTAGATAGGTCAAAAATGTCCAAAATACCTTCCATAGGGGTTCGGCCAGCCTAAGGAGGCTTCTTGTTTTGTGGGTCCCACTAAGGGTTAATGCCAACAGGAAAATTTTGGTTCACATCACCTCAAGGATTAATAAGTGATATACAAGGTACGTTGTGCCTACTTTCTTCACAGATCCGATAATTTCCTATTTTATCATCTTCATATCATCTTGTACCTCTTACCTTTACCTCCGACCTTCTACACCACCTCATTTTCAGCCCCGAGGCCTTACTGCACAACCTCTGTTACATACCACATTGGCTCGCCTCTCCCTGCCTCTTTGATCTCATCCCTTCCACAATTTCATCCCCAGCTCTCAGCCCTCTACTCCACAAGTCATTTCAGGTTGGACAAAATCAAAATATCACACAACTGTTGCAGCTACTACTGTTTTGAATCTCTACGAAAACTTGCAACTCTTTGACTTCATAAGCATAACTTTAACTCATCCAAAGAAGCAATTGAACATTCCCAAGAAATAACAGTGGCGGTTCATAAATAGAATGAACTATATAAAGGGGTGGCGAGGTTGTAACTAAATGGAAGTCTATAAGCCGATGCCAAGACTGCAAACGAGGATTCAAATAAAAAGACAAGGACATAATATATAAACGGGGTAATTATGGGGGAAACATCAGGATAGAAAAACAAAAACAAAATAAGGGAGGCCAATTCTCGGAAAAGGTTAACCTAAGAAGGAAAAGTACGACAGGAAACTGAAACAAGAGAAACGAGAAATAAAATCAGAAATAGTGGGATGGGTTGATGCTGGGTTGTCATTTGGAATCTGCACTATAATGAACACTAGAACAAGGTGGAGGAACTAAAACTCATCCAACATTGCTAACCTGCAACTAGGAAACACGGAGATCCCCAATCAGGTATGTCTAAGAAAAAGACAGTTGAGAAACCTTCAGTTTTCAAAAGTGGTATATAAGGTACCAGTGAACTATTTCGTTGACAAATCAGACAAAATTCCTATTTTATCCTCTCCATTTCATCATGTACCTTCTACCTTCACCGCCCACCTTCTGCCCCACCTCATTTTCAGCTACAAGGCCTTACTGCATAACCACTGCCTCTGACCCGACCACCTTGGTTTGCCTCTCCTTGCCTATTGCTCTCATCCTTCCACAATTTCATCCCCAGCCTCACAGCCCTCCACTCCACAATCAAAGATTCACACTATTTATGCAGCTACTACTGTTTCAAGTCTCTGCCAGAACTTCTACTTCTTTGACTTCATAGGCATCTATAGTCTGACTCCTTATCCAAATAAAAATCATTCTCAAGAGGCCCATCCCCGACCTATCAACTCTCTCAACACAAGTTCAGGCTAACTCACTGAAATAGTTGGGTATTTTCTTTGATCATTAAAGAACATCAATAGACCTAATAATTATTCACTTCTCTTCTGATTGGATCAGGGTAACTTCCCTGCTGCTGCTTGGTTCAGATAAAATTCCTAATATTTGCTTGTGTTGGGAGAAACTTCTATCTAACAGCAAGCTTGTAGGAATGAATTTTAAGCATTCAGAAACTCTTAAGTGGTGACCTTAACAGTAGCGACTCAGAAGCTTAGCTCTCAGATGACTTATTCATGGTTGGTCAATGGTCATGTAGGATCAACAAAATAAAGTGCACAAGCTCGACTATTAAGGTTAAAAGGGATTATGTTGCGCTCAGCTCCAGGTAAGCACTGCATTGATGATCTTATGCGCTCAAAAATGCCCATGAGAGAGCATAGCAGAGCAGAGGATCATATCAGAAGGGAGAATCTGGACCAAATGGAGTTGCTCAAGGGTAAAAAACTAAAGCAGAATTGAAGTGCCTTTTATGTCAAAGTGGGTCCAATTACTTCGGTAAGATCAGATAGAGCTTCTCAGAGAGGGAAGACCCGAAGGGTTATTGCGACATGAAGTAACGTGTTTCTGCTGTGATTTCAATGTTTCTGCTGTGATTTCGATAAGTTGTTTTGGTGACCGAGATATTTTAGGCATCAGGCTGCTTCCAGGGTAACGGTTTGCCCAACTGTCCTTATGGTGGGTCTTCCCTGCTTTGATTTCTAAAAAGTTCTCAGAATCATTAGAACAGATGAATCAATGTCTGGAACCAAAATTGAAAAAATTTCAGATTATCTTTGTATCAACAAATATATGCAACATCCTTCAGTTATGGTGAAGGCTGCAATCTTGCATGGTTGTTGTGTTGGTGATGGCAGCGGTAAAGAGAAAGTGAAGGTAGTTGTGGAGAAATTTAAAATTTTATACCATTTGTACTAAATGGACATTTTAACTGTCAATTTTCAAAGAGTGAAATGATCATTAAGATTGGATACCTCGCTGTAATTTAACGTTTTATTTATCAATTAATTTATTGAAAAGTTTCTCGCTCTTGATCTGTCTCCACTTTGGCCCGGAAGACGATGGCAGGGTGGGGTAGATAGAGTTGCAAAGAGTAAAGGACAGTGAAGGGGTTGTTGCTGAAACAACAGTAGGATCTTTCCCCAACCCCCCCCCCCGGGGGCCTTCTTTGTGCGGGGTAATTACAAAATCCCTACAAGAGAAGAGAGTTTTCAATGGTAGATAGGCGAGGTAAAGGGTTTCAATGGTAGATAGGAGAGGTAAAGGGTTTCTGTGGGAAGGAGGGTCATTAGTTTTTTTTCCTTCTGTATAAACAGAGATCGATTTTTCTATTTCTTTTTTTTCCAGTCAATGTGAAAACAGAAATCAGTGGTAGATAGGACAGGTAAAGGGTTTCTGGAAGGGGGGTGGTTTTTTTTTTTTTTCCTTCGGTCAATATAGAAACAGAGATCAATTTTTTCTTTTTCTTTTTTTTTTTTTCGGTCAATGTAGAAACAGAGATCAACTTTTCTAATTTTTTCTTCTTTTTTTCCTTCGGGGTAGGAGGAAATAGCCATAGTTTGCAAAAGTAATGGAAGAGAAGAAAAGAAGAATACTGACTGGAAGGAGAGGATCCATCTGCTCTGAAACCAATTATTGGTGAGCCTGTATGATGAAGAGGAAACGCCTGAAAAGTCAGAGATGTTGTGAAAAGAGGGCGGCGGGGAGGAGAGAGAGAAGCATCGTCACACAGACCAACCACTAAAGCTTTCACAAACATTAACTCTACTAGTACTTCCAACCTCCTAATTGTGACATCATACATAGAGAAAATAAAGAGACCCATAAAATAAGACTAACTCTCCAACCCCCAACTCAAATAAGGTAACCAAAAGGAATAAAAGGCGGCATTCCCCAAATAACTGAAATTTCAAAAATTCTACTCGACCCATGACTCAAATTGCACCCCATTCATCTCTATCTAGAAATCCAGTTGGGACTGTGCCAGTCAAAGCCACCATATCTACATTATACTCCTCTTATGTTCAAACCTCAACAACCTTCAATCCTAAATAGTTAATTAATAGATCATGTCCATCAATTGACTCCAATACATCAGTTCTCAACTTCCAACTGAAGAAGTCAACGCACAAAATAGCAAAAGAAGACCATCAAGAATGAGACAGCTCAAGTTGCCATTCTCGAACAAGAACAGGGACAATTGCAGACAACGTTAACAAAGAAATTTAAATCACTGGCTTAAAACACTATCGCACGAATAATTTTCTTCTAATGCTACAAAGCAATCTTGGCCAGTAAACAGACATTAAGAGGCACTGTTATAAATCACCAGAAGGGGAGACAATAGGGATGATCTTAATAAGCTACTTTTTTTTGGGTAGTTAAATCACTGGCTTAAAACACTATCGCACGAATAATTTTCTTGTAATGCTACAAAGCAATCTTGGCCAGTAAACAGAACATTATGAGGCACTGTTACAAATCAGAGACAATAGGGATGATCTTAATAGGCTACTTTTTTTTTGGGTAGGAAAAAAGCTATCCTAAAACAAAGAGACTGTTGAGACCATTCATCATCCACTTGGAGCCTCTTTCTAAGTAAATGATCATTACTGCCAAAACCCTAAAAGGAAAAGTTATGGTTGACCGTCAATCTTCAACGAAGGTCTCCATGGGGCTGCAGAGGAGATTACACATAAGGGGTGTCTTGGGGTCATCACAGACTGTCAAGCCCATCAAGGATTAAAACAATCAACAAAATCAATAAAAGATTCCAAAAGCTTAAGAAATAAAGAAGTTATTAGTAGCCACTGCATTCCCAAGGGAAACATGAATGGTCAACATAGATTTTGAACCGAGAAACCAATACAACCATGTTCCCGTGATAATCATGACATGTTGCATCTGGTCCAGCGAGCGGCAAACGACCAAGATCCACTTTTTATGTCGTGAAGATCAAAATGAACACCTATTGTAGATCAAAAAACCCAACCGACACGATCTAGCTACTAAAGGCCTTCTACATGATCCCAGAATTATACAACCAACCTCTATCTCTAAATACCAAATGAAAACGAGATCAAAGAAACAATTCAGAAACCATAAAGCCAGGATCTCAAGGGGACCCTTAAACCCCAGCAGAGGATTTGGAATAAATCCAATATCTGTTAAAGAAACAAACAAAAATGATAGCTTTGGAAGGAAAATTAAACGACACGACTAAGAGGAAGGAAATCAAACCGTCTCCATCCTTGTCGAACAAGCTGAAAGCCTCTTTGAACTCAGAGATCTGATCGTCAGTGAGCTGATCGGCCATGACTTTAGTTTCTCTTTCAGAAATCGATACAACGACAGAGAGGAATCACAAGAAGAGAGGAAGGAAGGAACCAATCGGAGAATTGAGAGGGTGAGATCTAAAAGCTCTGCAGATTGAAACCGTTCATTCGCCTGTTGTTTCTCCGGAGAATTAGGGTTTATAGGAACGCAAATATAACGCATCGGGGGTTTTCGATTTCTCTAAAAATAGAATTCCCGAGATTACAGGATTACCCTTCAGTTTCAAACGTTTTTTTTCACAAATTATTGAAACTTAAAATGACGAGGTGCCCTCGCTTGGAATTCATTAATGTGATGTTCGTAAATGACTAGGGGCTGTTTTTGTCAAACAAAACTACGACCATAGTTTACCAAAAATAGAAATCGAGTATAAAGATGGTTGCGAAGTCTGTAATTTTCTTTTCTTTTCTTTTTTTGTTTTTTTTTTTCAAAGCGCCAGCTTGCCCACACCTTGATTACTTCCTTGGGGGGAGATGTTGTCTGCAAAGATCGAACCCATGACCTGATTTTCAATTCAACCAAACAAGAAAATCTGATTTTCAAAAAAATTTTGTTGTTTGTAATTGGTAAGTTTAAAGCATTTGTTGTTGGATTGCATTAAAATGCATTGACCATGATACAATACTCAATAGGATGATACATCTCTTGACTTGACTGATTTGATACTCGATACCGATATTCAAACCTTGGTAACGAGTAGCTTTGTATAAGGTGGAGGAGATATACACATGGAATTTTGCCCATGGTCCCCAAAATTTTAATCTCATACTACAAAGCATGGATGTTCGCCGAATAATCCAGCCCGTTGATGTTTCTCTCAAGAAAAATTGTATTTGCTATTTCACCTCCATAGAGTAATGTGAGTTAAAACTAAACAGACCAGTCAATGCAGGGTTGGTGGAGTGGCAAGATTCATACTTATTAGTGGAGAGGTTATGGGTTCGACCCTTGCAGACGATAAAGCTCCCTTTAAGGATGTAATCAAAGTGCACACAAGCTGGTCAGGATGAACCTCAAATACCAAAACAAATAGACCATAGCTATTGCTAAAGAGATTTTCTTTATTTTATTTAATTATTTATTTTTTTCCTAGAAAAGACTCCATTGGAAGATTAAAATTATATTTAAATTGCTCGTTTTCTCTTTTTTTGGGTAAAAAAATATAGCTACTTTCAAGTGCCAAAGGCTATTGAAGACATCTCTATTGTTTTCCCAATTTACTTCACAAACCAACTTTAAGTGATAGGATGGATATATTCATTAGGGAAGACTCAAATTCAAAGGTTTCAAGAGATATAGGAATCATGGCAAGACTCAAAATGTGGGGTTCTAAGAGCCTATTTGATTAGATGAATCGATGGATTTGAAATGGAATCAGAATTCAAATTTCAAATCTATGGAGTCATGGTTCATTAAAATTAATTGTTTTGTTACTTGAATTTGTGGAATGAAACTTGTAAATTCATCCTAAAAAATTGTTTGATTACCTGAATCTGTGGAACTATAACTGTGGTTTCATCGTAAAAAAATTGTTAGCTTACTCTGAATCTTTGGAATGAAACATGTGGATTCATCCTGAAAAACTATTTAGTTATCTAATTCCACGGATTCTAATACATTAAGTCTACTAATTTGGTATATTTTATATATGAAAATAAAAACCCAAAATACCAGATATGTTAATGTATTAAACTGGCATTGGTAAAGGAAGCTCAATTAACAGGTTTGTGTTATCCTTTTGAGTTAAAATCTCTCCAATCTCAAGCAAAATTATAACAAGGAGCTCTTGAGAAAGAATGTTTTACCATTTGTTTAGCAAACAAAGACTTTTGAAATGCAAATTTGGGATATGAAAAATCAATTTTGAAGTATGGAACTCATATTCTATGAAAATTCACTTCTAAATTGGTCTCCATATATGATATTCTTATGGCCATCTAGCCTAAACTTGGAGATAGTTGTGTGTGACCAAAACAGATTATACCAATTAGTTGAGACTTTTTTTTTTCTTTTTTCCTTGAATAAAGTTTATTGACTGGAAGTATCCCTAGAGAAAGTCTTGGAAATGACAAAAGGAGTTTACTACAATAAAGTTTGGGCCGAGGGAGTGTAGAACCATACATTAAACATATTGATCTTAGAAACTCTTATATATAGGTAGAAAATCAGCTAATTGATTTTCATTCCTATTGATATGAAGAAAAAGGGATGAGCAAACAAGGATGAGTATGTGACAACTGGTTTGGCAAGTTATATGGTACTATATTTCCGTACAGTGTAGCAGTAACCAAACATAGAATCTTTTAATCATCTCCATGCATGCATTATAGTTGCCAATTAAGTAATATAGTAATGGATCGAATCTAACAATTAATATTCAAGTGTGGCTAACAATTAAGAACATACCAGATCGCTAATTAAGAAGAAAAATAAGGGGTCACAAAACACAAAATTTTTATAGTTCACCAGGATGAGCTACATATTCATGACTAAGCAACCAAACTAGCATCATCTTGAAAGGAAAAATTTACAAAACCTTAACTCTCAGACCTTCTTACAAAATCAATTCTATATATAGCAATTTATTGTATAAACTATATCTTACAATTTGGCATACTACAATATAGAGAATCCCTGATCCTTCAAGGTACAAAAGTCCCGTAGAAACAACAATTCCCAAATAATGTCTTGGTTTTGTCAGTTACGGTGAAAAAAAAGATGGTTTTCCAACTATAGCTAGCAATCATCTATCCATTAAGGTTCTAGGGTTTTCCTTTCCTCTTTTGAACAGATTGATTAGAACTTTGGTAGTGTTAAGTTGTGAAGCAATGGTGCAGAGGTATTATCATTGTCTGATGTAAAAATTCACATAGTAATAGCAATGGCATATAGGATAGATGAACTTGTAATAACATCAAATATATTTGCATGTGCAGAAGAAAATTCAATTATTACTAAAACTAAATCGGACAGGTCAAAATATACGAATAAACATATAGATGGAGGCAACCAAATCAAACTGGAAAGTATGGCAAATATGTTCTGGCACCCACATATAAGGGTGTCAATAGTGTGGTTTGGAGCAATTTCGGTTTGAGCTTAATGGTTTTGGGCTGAAAACACCAAGCCTAAAAAAACCCATTTGCAAAATAACAGTTTTGGTTTGGTGTGGTTTGGGTTTGAGTTGACTAACAGTTTGTGGTAACAGTTTGGATTCGGGTTGGGATGGTCTTGGGACCATTACAAAATATTGTTATTCAATCCAACAATAAATTTTGAGTAGCAAATCGAAATCATTTGAAGCAAAAGGGTATTTTGATGGCACTTGGTGTAAATAAAACTAAAAATATATCAGAAAGCTGAAGCTCAAAATGAACCTATGGATGTTTTATAAATGTGGATGATGTTGAATAGAAAACTCTTAGTCTCAAACTCTATCTTAGTAGAAAACTAAAACCTCTCCCACAAACAGGAAAAATAAAAAGAAAAGAAAATGCTAACGGGCTTAGTAAAAAAAGTCCACTAAAGCCTCTCCAAAACTATATTTAAGAAGAACTAACGGGCTAATGGGCTGGCCTGAACCAACCCAAACCAGTTGGGCTTTGCCCCCCTTAACCCAAACACAACCCATTAAGATTCAGTTTGGGCTGGTTCGGCTATAATAGGCCGATTCAGTTCAATTTTAACAATTCGGGTTGCAAATTAACACCCCTACCCACATGGAACAAAAACCATTAGAAACATGTTTTTTGGGCACTAGCTAAACAGTTGACCCATAATCTATTTATGTGGGCATTAGGCTACCCCACTGCGTCACAAGTTGAAGGACCCAACTTATCTAAATTGGCGACCCCACAGTGTCGTAATGACTAAACTATCAAACAAAGAGAAGTTCTTCAACCTGGAAAGAGAGTTCCAAATAATAGACTTACAAAAAGAAATCTAGAGTACCTAATGTTTGCATTCCTGTCCATTTAATTAAAATCCCAACTAAACTAGAGTTTGCATTCCATACATTAAACAAAGACCTAATGTTTTCTTAGTTCACATAAACAAATTTTCAAGCAATGTTGGTCTTTTTCCCATGAGAACATAATTTTCAATCGTTAATGTGAAATCTCGCACCAACCTTAATCCAAAAATCTATGTTGTAGGTCCGAAGACTCGAAGTCAAGGTAGAAGATAGCTGTGGACCTCCACTGTTGAACCCATTGGCTCTAACCTAGAACCTATAGAGATTGATAGTGAAGATCCCTTTTTATGGAAACCTTGTATGGATTTTGGAGAAGATGTAGCCTAAATGATGATGAACTTGGGAAGTGGACCTTGAGTATAATGTTGACACCTTCGGAAGGTCCTATGAAGTCAAGTAAGACCCTTCCTTAAGTTGATTGAGGACCCAAGTGGTGAATTTGGCTTTTGGGAACCAAATTCAGCAGTTTTGACCTAAGGCCTTGCCTTGGTCAATCCAATTGACCAAGGCAACCGACCAAAGCATGCCTAGGGACAGAATTGTGTATTTTGGGGAGTTTTAGGTTTTGAAGCCCTATATATATATGTAACTTCGGACTAAATTACACCACTTTGCCTTTTAGCCTCTAGAGAATGTGAGAAGAACCCTTCCGCTTCCTCCTCAAGCCCAAGGTTGATTCCAAACATCCAAACGAAGTTCCTCCATTGATCTTCTTCTACAAGGTTAGTATTCGATCCTATACTTCATTGTACTATTTGCTCTACTGTTTCTACTGATTGTTTTGATTGTGAGGAAGGTCTTATACTACTGTAATGGCCTAATCTCAGATCCTCATAGTCCTAGAATGAATTCCCATACACTCTACTCTTTCCGTAGACAATATGGTGTGATTTCAATGTTTTGATCTAGCATGAAACCATGATTTGTTCTTGTTGTAGTTATTTAATTCTAATATACGCTAGATCTATTCCTAGGTTGTTTTCTACGCATGATCTACTGTTTTCTTATCTTTAGAAAGAATCCCCATTCATTCTAGTCTTTCCGTGAGAATTCGCGAATCAAGCCTATTAGGTGATTTATTAGATTTCTATTCCAATGGGGATTGGTGGGCGCTCAAGACCAGTAACCAACCCATGAGAGGACACAATCACATTGTGGGGGTCATTCATTGATAGGGTTGCACATAATAAGCCTAGGCTCATGGGCGCTCAAGATTGGTTGTAACAAGCCCCGTATTTCTAACCCGGGATCCGTATTGCAGGTCCGAGAACCCGAAGGTCTAGTCGGGTAAATTTGTGGAGTGTCCGGATAGAAGTCCATGATCCATACCCTGAACCCATGGATCTGGATTCTCTTGATGAAGAGCCTGCCTTGCTTGGTAGTTGGACTTCTGGAAGGCAAGTGATGTCTGGAATGAAGGTAAGACCTCCCCCTTGTCTTCATTAGGGTTAGGTCGTACTTAGACATCAACCCCCTGAGCAAAGCACCTTTGTATAGCAATATACTTGGGGGCGGTTGCTAGTGGCGGTTGATTAAACCAAGCGACCGCCTGGTCCGGGTTGCGGGGTTTTGCCCTATTTTGCCCCCAGACTTCTATAAATAGTAACCCTCTCCTATTTTACGAATATTATATTCGGGATTACTGTTTTTGGAGGTTAGATGGCTGTGGAGATGTGCTAAAAGCAGATCTAGAGTGCTGTTAGAGTCCCAAAAGGTTCTGCTGTCCTTCATAGTTGATTTGGTTGAGGTAACTGATTCCCTGTTCACTCATACTTCACCACTTGCTATGATAAAAGTAGATTAGTGTTTCCCTTTGGTTGTTGTTGATCCTTTTATTGCACTGTCTACCTTTTTGATGATCTTGGTGAGATCACATCCGAAAACGAAACCCTGCTTTCGTGAAAAGGGCTGATCTAATCAAGAGGGAGGATTCTAGATAACCAATTTGATGTCTTTGGTTAGGTTTAGTATCACCCGTGGTTATGGGAATGATAGATTTGAAATTCGGACTATGATCATTCAAAATTTGGATTGAAATCGGATGATCAGAAGCCTGAGTTTCGGATTGAAAATTCTCTATTTTTGGGGCGGTCACTAGTGGTGGTCGCTCAGCCTAAGCGACCGGCTGGTTTCCAGTGACCAAATGACTTTTGGTTCCGATCCGATTTGATTCATTCGACTTATACCTTATTGTAACCCTGTATATAGGTGTTCTCTGTTTCAAATAAAAGTCTTATAATAGTTTATGGATTGCAAGTTAGAGGGATTCTGCATAATTATAGGTAAGGACATACAATCCTATCTTTATGAAATGACTTAAACATGCTAGTCCAGTGTCTGTTATTACTGTTCTTTCATTTCATATGCTGCTGTAACCTTGTTTAGCATGCTGATCTTATTATATGCTTGTTGTTTGTATTGTCTTTTCTTATACTTTGTTGATTATGAATATGATATGATAATGGTTGATGGTTTGTGGTTCTGATGAAAGGGGTGTTCCATTGGGATATCCTAGCTTGGGATATCAAAGGGCTGTGGTATGGGACACATGCTCATTGATGTCTCTAGCTCTATCATAACTATTGGATGACATACCTAGGTAGAGTCTAGAGTTGCATGGCTAGGTACCCCACATGCTACTACCCTTTCGGTAGGGGAATTGAAGCCGGATGACCCGTGATGACAGTGATGTGACGATGGTCCACTGTTGGTCATATAAATGGTAGGGTTGCATATGTTAAGGTTGGGCTCATGGACGTCCAAGGAACGGACCGGGTGTCGTGAGGAGTCATGAGAGCTTTCCGCCCCAACAATATGTGGATGACCATAGGGTTATGGAATGGATTCCAATAGTGGTAGCCAGTCCGTGAGGGTTCTCATTCCTAGGTTGCGAAGGATACTGAACAGAGTTGGTTGGTGCCATAGGGGATGTATCTGGACTTCATGTAGTATGTTACCATTATGACCTGCATTGGATTAGAAACCTCGACATGCGCCAGTACTCATGCCAATGGTCGTGGTGAGAGAGTGTTGACTTAACCCCAGCCATGGTTTGAGAGCCAGGTGTGGACTTTCCATTTTACCCAGGATCCCTATAGAGGTAACCAGTCCTTGACTGATCAGAGTGACTAGACCTACCCAGAGGAGGGCTAGTGTATACTTAAAGCATGTCAACTGTTAGAGACTTGCATGGTTAGATCTTAGCGGTATTCATATTTTGCATTCATACATATCATTTATGCTTTTCTGATTGGTTTGACATATGGATGGGAATCATTGTTTGTTCTTACTGAGTTCTCCAAAACTCATTCCTTTATTTGTCTATGTTTTATTAGCTTGTACAGATGGAGGAAATATGCAGGAAGATGGATTGGTTTCCTATGAAGGAACCTTCCCGTATGAAGAAGATGTGGCACCGACAATGGGAAATGGAGATAGCTTGTGTGGGAGCTCCTACGAGTGCATGGAATGCGCTTATAGCACCCATTGATGGGTGGAGGAGACAGGTCGCCAGGCAGTTTGGTCACCATATGGAGGAGAATTGGAGAACCCCTCATCTTGATAAACTTGAGTCTAAATTTTTAGCTTTAGAAAAAGAAACCGGAAAGAAACTTATTTAAACCTTTTGAATTGCTTCCGTTGAACTCATTTACATTTTGATTATTTATTCTTTCGTTGATTATTTCATTGGAGTATTTGGACTCCTGTAATTCTTTCATATAATTATTGAACCTTTTCTTGCTCGTGATTATCTTTACTTGTATTTATTATTATTGATAGACTAGAACCGTGGATCCTGTGACGGATCACTCCCATGGGTTGTTGGGTGGGTAACTGAGACCGGCGGGTGGGGTGTGACACTGGTAACCAACCCGTGAGAGAACATGAGAGCTTCCCATTTATTATATGTGGATGACCAATAGGGTTGAGAGTCCATAGTCCGAGTTGGTTGTAGCCATAGGATACAATGACTCTAGGGAGGGAGTTACCGGAACGGACTACCTAAGCACAGAAGGGAGGCTATCATACCGGAACAAACTGTCTAGTGCATGAAGGGAGGTATCCGACTCCGAGTAGATGTGACTCAGTAGATGACTTGCATTGGGCTTGGTATAACCCTGACAAGCACCAATACTCAGACCAATGGTGGTGAGTGATAGTCTTGCCCTAAACCCCAGCCATGGAATGCTCGAGAGGGATACCCTGACCCAATTACCACCGGAGAACCCAAGATATTGAGATGGTTGAAGGAGAGTGATTTGAGACCTACCCAGAGGAGTATGATGTTTGATCTTAATGTGTGTCTGCCAATAGAGACTAGCATACTTAGAAGCATATTGCATTCATTGTCTCATATCATTGCATCTTTAAACTGCTTGTAATTGTTTATTGTGATTGAACTACTTGCTGAGTTCTATTGAGCTCACCCTTCAGATATGTTTTTAGATGACCTTGTAAGTTCGGAAGAGATCCTATGCACCAGTACAGAGAACCCTTCTTTATTTGATGCAATTGCGGACACAATGGGAGAAGCTAGTGAACAGTGGTACGGCCTGTACACCGATGTAGACCACTTTGATGGCTCCTATTGATAGTAGCAAACATCGTCTCATTTGTTGTTGGGATCTTGAGTTAGATACTAATCCAAAGATGCAGGTGCATAAACCCTTGGTGAAGAAGACAAAGAGTGAAGAAGAAGAAGACGAAGAGCCTATGGAAGTTTTAGAATAGTCTTATTATTTATTCTTCTAGACTTTTATTTCAACTTGTAATAACTTTAGAGCTACTTTAGAGTTTTGATCTACTCTTCCGCATTATGAACTACAGAGTTATCTTCCGCTATACTCTACAGTTACTTTCTCTGATTATCTCTCATTATATTTCAAGATTATGTCTTTGATTAACATCTTAATAAAGTTAACATTGATTATTCCTTGCTCATGATTGTGTTATGTGTAATGTGGGTATGTGTTTTCCCTAAACTTGACCATGGGACTTGTGGATCACACCTCTGGCTATCGCGGTTAGGGTATTGGCTAGGGGGATGTGACAGTTATCATCTTCTCTTCATCCGTATAATTTAAGAAAATTATGGTTTCATCTTTGTTTTTTATTAAAAACCTTTTCTTAGCGATTCTCCTATGGACATCAAGGCTAGGAAGTGACTTTAGTGCTCCTATGAGTTTTTTCGAGAGATCCAGAAGGTGGTATGAGTCAACAAACTTGTCAAATGTTGTAGCCAGCTTCATTCAATGGACTTGCTACTTTTTCAACCGATGTCTTGTCCTTCTACTTCTTCTTCTTCTTCTTCTTCGCCCCTAGGAGAGCATTTAATGCGGGCCTACCATGACTTGCAGGCCTTTAAACACTCGAAATCATCACTCCTTGATATCATGTCTACTAGATCTACATCCTCTATGCTTATGTTAGCAGGGTGAGCCGCATCCTTACCGGTGACAATTTCACTACCAAACTATGAAATCATCTAATAATGGTTTGAGAGGATTGGGTTTTCCTTCTAATATTTCTTCGCGGGGTTCTGCAAAGATGTAATCCCAACATGTTGATAGTTAAATGAATTTTTAAAAACAAGTGATACAACTCATGAAATAGTTATCGAATAAAAACGATATGGTTGATACTTGAAATCTAGCCCAAAGATGCTTAGATCCATCAAACCTTGATGCTTTGGTGTTCTTGTGAAATCCTCTAAAATCCTAGCCCAATAAACCTTCATTTTAGGTCCACGAACCTAGAATGCAAGTATAAGGTAGTTGTGGGCCATCAAAGTTGAGGCCGTAAGTTCGAAAGTTGAACCTATGGACATGGATGATAAAGGAGATGACCGGGTCACCATTTTGGATTTTAAGAGGAGAGAGAAAGTTAACTCATATGGGTTAAAAAGGCGATTTTGGGCTGCATAAAAATTGATGCAAGAGGACCCTAATGCCAAGGTAATGTATATCATTGAGTCAAGCATGTTTAAGGGAGTCTACCCTCTGAAGCCTATCGAAAACCGCTTTCATATAAAGAAGTTATGAGGGTAGTTGATTAAACTAATTTCCTACCCCGTACCCAGAAAAAGGGTAATTTTGGGTTTCAAGTCTAGAAACCCTATTTTATAGTTCTTTTGACTCACAAACGAATTGGCTATGTTCTTTGGAGGCTAAGAGTTTGGGAGAGGGAAAAAGCTTGGTGTTGTGTGAAATTATTGGGGATTGAGGTGTGCCAAAGCGCGAAAAGTGGACTAATGGAGATAATCACGTATTGAGGTAAGAGGATCTCTAAAACCCCATTTGCAACTATTCTTTCTTGGTATTTAAGATGATTGATTGCAATAATACTAGTGCTTGTGGTAGTTGGTTGAATTGAATGATTGTTTATATTTCCTATTATGTCTCCTAACCCCAATGAGTGATGGATTGTTTTTTTTCTTCCATCTAAGATTGATTCATCATCTCAGATGCCCGTGGGCAAGACTTTGTTAACCAAATTAGGGTTTTTTTTTAGTTGGAGACTTGTTTGGGTGTTTGGAAGGTATTTTTGGGACATTATTATTGTTCCATTGAAGTCCAAAAGTCCCCAAAAGATTGGTTTGATTTGAGCTTGAGATGGCCTCTTTGGTTTGTAGTCCAAGGGGCAGTCGACTGGTCTTGATGAGCTTGGACTAACCGCCCCTATTCGAATGGTGTGATCTTGGTCTGATTGATGCTTAGTTTGGTTTCCAACCTGAACCTAATTTAATCTAGATGTTTTCTAGGGTTCATGTAACTTGTTAGCACTCTGATTTGCAGATTTCTTGGATTTTGGGAGATCATTCTTGTTGTTGACAGGTGATGAATACATCATCATGTATTTGTGTATTTGATTTAATTTTATTTCCTGTTATTACAAATGTCATATGTATTTGAGTTTTGTTGTTTTCTTTCGTCACAGTAGGTGGAAAAATAAAGAGTCAAAGTAGCAAACCAGTAGTAAGACCTGTATTCCTGTGATTTCATGTGATTTCACCTTCACCTTTCAAATATTGGTATCAAAGCGTGGTTCAATTCTAGATCACTCTTCCTTACATCTAGAAAGTATACCAAAAGTCTCAGGGAACTATGTATAAGCTCTTGTAAGACCCTATTAGCTATGTGCAATAAAAAAGGCCAAGGTGGAAGGACTTAGGTAAAGGATATGGAACATGGAAAGGATTAAAAGAAAAAGAACTACTGCTCTTTAAAAAAATATATCTTTCTATATCATGTACGATTGTATTTGCACTAGACCTTGATCTTATCTTTGTCAAACTGGTAATACTGAATAGAATAGTTAACATTATTGCAATATTCTCATATCAATTTTATTTTTTAAAAAATCTATTAGAATAGTTTGTTATGAAATTTTTTAATGATTTTGAAAATTCTTTTAGTCAATATATGTACATGTCTTCTATTTAAATCAATTATGTTTTAGAATCATATTTTTTATAGTATATTTCTATCATAAAAAATATTGAACTTCCAAAAGAGTTACAAGAAAAAAAGAAAATATTTACCTGAAGACATAAAATTATTAATTCTAGAAAAATTATATGACAATTCTCCTAAAAATTTAGCAGAATTACATGATTTTAGAAATATTTAATGAAAAAAATATGACAAGATCCAAGAAAATTTTGTAAAAATAAAGGGCTAGTAAAGTTCGCCAAAAATATTAAAAATAGATTTCATAAGAAATTAAGACAAACAAATGATCACAAATTAGTAAAAGAATATATTTTTAAATTTTTTTTAAATTTAGAATTATATAAAAAATTTAAACCAATAAAATATCAAATGGCATTAGAAAAATTTTTAATTGAAAAATGAAAGATTCTCTAGAAGTTTACAAAACATTTTTATTTTACTGCTACCAAAGTTTATTTACAATTGAAATATCAAAGGTATATTATTCTCTAATGGAATATTATAAATCATATTGAAGTATCTTAAGAATCGGAAGAACAAATAAATCATTGCCTTCAAAAAGTAAAACAATAATACAAGAAAAAAAATATTTAACGATGTTTGTCCCAGAACTTTGTCTGAAATATCTCTAAAAAGAGACCAACTAACAAACAAAATTAGAAAAATACAGAAAAATTTACTATATATGATGCTAAAAATATTTTGAAGTATCACTTCAAGAACTACCTTGGTATAATAACTATAGGATAATTCAAAATAAAACACAAAGAACAAGAATAATAAGAAGAAATCCCTAATCCAAAATATAAATGACATTGTTGTAAATAGAGTCCATCAAATAATTCCTAATGACACATAATAGTTTTATAAGACAAAAAAGAATAGTAAAATTATATAGAGAAATGAAAGAAAAAGATAAAAGAAAATATAGAATTATTTTTAAGACAACAACTAAAGCCATTAGAATGGATTACCCAACAAGCTATGATATATAATGACCTAGTAGATTCATATCAATATACACAATACATCTATAAAATACAACAAGAGTAGTTATATATATTTATTGTATAAATGACAGCACATAATGATCTTAGTAATTTAAATTATTTAGATTTAGAAATAAATCTCATAAAAAAATATGTGATAACTTTAGATATGTATAAGTTACAATGTAGGTTTGATAAAGAAAATAATAAACATGTACTACATAGTGAAAACTAACATCTTAATATTATCACAAATCTAATGATAAGTGTAGGAGAATCTGCAGAAAAATATTTAGAATATATAAATAAAAAATTATTAAATATAGCAAAATATCATATTATCAACAAAAACGGAATAAGAAAAATAAGAAAAACCCAAAATTATCAACAAAAATAAATCACAGAAATCCATAATAAAATAACAAAATTAAAAATCCAAGACTATCTAATAAAGAATATATAAATAAATTGCCAATGCAGATCTATTCTAGTGGTTGAAACCAAGACCTTTTAATGAAAAGGTTGTGGGTTTGAATCTTGCTGAGGCATATTAATCTCCCCATCCCCTTGGCTTAATAAAGCCCCTTTATACAAAGAAGAAGAAGAAGAAGAAGATATAAATCGATTAATAAAATATTCTTGAATATTATAAACCTAAACTCAGTATTCACTTTTCTTATTATTATTTTTTTCGCATGATTTTCTCTTAAAATTTAGATGGCTCATCGTAGTAGAGGGTGTGCTCACATGGGTGGTCGCGGTGCAGGTAAAGGGCGCGGGGAAGGAGTACACTGTCCCAACCTATTTGACACTGTAGAGGCCAAGTTTCTATACAACCATTTCTTTAGAGACTAAACCGATGCAGTATGGCTGGTTTGTAGAGCCTCACCCTATGGCTCCATTTCAGCTTGCGGAGAGATTTTGCAGTGGGCTAGGGTTGTATGCTGGACCTCAATGAGCCAGCCTATCTCGAGTTGATCCGCTATTTTTACAACAACTTGACCTTCATAGAGGATGAGGTCGTCGGAGGGGACAAAATGTTATCCATTTAGTCTCGAGTGCGAGATACCTTTATTCACTTTAGCATTGAGTCTCTTGTGGGTATTTTGGGTGTACAATATGTCCTTGGTGAGCGGAGATGGATTCTACCTGAGGGTGGGGATGAGTCCATCCACTACACCGAGCGTTTCCTAATCTTTACCATGTTGTGCAATTGTGAGGGTGATCATGTGTGCTAGGGTAGGAGTATGGTCCCTTCTCCTCGACCATCTCCCGCATCGTGAGTCAAAACATTGTGCCCAAGGGTGGGCACTAGGATGAAATTTCTCTAATACAAGCCTTTGTCACCTACACTGTATACATGGGATACCCCATTGACCTTGCCTGCATCATTTAGTGGGCAATGATCTATAGGGTCAAGAATGCAGCAGTGGTGAACCTTGGATTCAGATGACTCTTGACCTGCATCTTCAGGCACTTTAGGGTGGACCTTAGCATACTGAGGAGGTATGAGAGGGCATAGGAGAGAATATAGGGAGGAAACTTCTATCGCAGATGGGTGTTTGGGACGGGCCCAACTCTCTCATATTATCAGTGGATGGTGAGGAGGACTAGATAAGGAGGAATGCATCACCGAGCGTCATATTTTAGAGGGGGAGTCTTCCTATGCTAGGGAGGATCCACTGGCATCTGCCACTCTCACAGTTGATCCCTCACAATGGGTGATGCTCTTGGCTTCACTAGGGAGGATTGAGACTAGACAGCATCATGTGGTATGTCGAATTTTGGATATCGAGACCCTCTAGCAGGATATGTTCCAATGGATGAGAGACGTGCAGGACCGTGTCATCCATTGGGAAACTTCCTGCATCAGTACATGCCTCCACCTCCACCACCTCCAAAGTACTAGTGTTTTGGTTCACCTTTTGATATTTAGTTGATCCAGAGTTACTCATCTAGGCTTGTTTTATTTATGGATATGTATTATGTACTTATCATGCATGTTTTTTCATGCTTTTGCACTTGATAATGGGGTTGTAATATTTTAAAGACTTATGCACTTTTATCACCGTATATATTTATCATTGTAGCTTATGCTTGTTTATTTATTCTCACCATGTGACTTTGGGTTTCATATGTTTATTTATATATTATTTCAGTTGGCTTCATTAGACACAAGTCATGATTAATTATTCAAGTCTATGTTTGGCCTATTATTCACTTCTAGTTATATAGTCATTTATGGATCGATGATGCAAGATGCCCTTACTACTTCATATAGGAGTTAAGATTTGTAAGTGAACCTAGGCTTTGATACCAACTACTGTCACACCCCACCCAACCAAATCCGGGCATACCCAAATACCTGTACACTACAGGACCAAGGTTCAGTGCCAAATCCATACTACCATACAACATAGCATAATCAAAGGACAAAAAATAAATTAAAGTAAAGAGTACCAACAAGCAATCAAAATGTTATTACAATTATCCACGAATTTAAAGTGAATCATTAACTAATGTTAACCAATCTAATCATTAGAGGTAAAGGAAGGTAATAATTAACAATGAAAGTATATTATGTTGAGTGGTTTCAAAAGTTAAATAGCGCCCTCGCCTATCAGTTGGGTGAGAAAGATAAAGCACAAAGATACAAGGGCAACTACTAAATCATATGATGTCCCCAACGTCTCATAATTGCTGGACTCTATAGGTATAGTTCGAACAAGCACATGACTTGCCATATAGCTTTGTGTCCTCTACCATGGGTTCCTTGTAGGACTCATATGGCGGTGGACCCTCCAAGTAAACGAGATCCTCATAACCTGCAGAAATCTAAAAGAACATACACATGAAAGGAATGAGTTTAACATAACTCAATGAGGTCAACTCAACTACATATCAACATCCATTCACAATTCTCCATGTCAAATATATATGAATTAAAAAAGAGACATAATTAATGAATATGCAGTCATGCTTCTAACCCTAATCATGAAGTCTCTATGGTAGACTCATATTAAGCTACACACCAACCTCCTCTAGGCAGTCTCGATCACTCTCCCTCAACAAGAGATGTCTATTGGGTCCTCTGATGTTGTTGGGTCAAGTCACATCAATCCGTGGTTGGGAAGAGGTCACCACTCTCTCACATCACCATTTTGCATGAGAACTGGCGCATGTCAAAGATAACTCTAGGCCCAATGCATGGTCATACAATCTCGTATTACATATGGTCCAGATATCATTCCTCAAAGGAAGACATCTGTTGGTCCGATATCCTTATCCACCTAGAAATGGGATCCTCAACAGGAGGCATTTGTTAGATTCCATTTCTCAACCTTATGGTCATCCACATATATCAACAGGAGGACAAAGTCCCATAATCAAGTCCACACATTCACATAATTCTTATATAACAATTCATGAAATTTGAAAATAGAGACAAAGTAACATTACCTTCTATTCACGCAAAGTCCCACACAATTTATAATAGAGTAAAAGATCGTAATATGAATGAAAATTTAAATAGCACCATCAATCAAGCTAAAATCAATGCATATATTCCTCGACTTTCAAGCTAAAATTAATCCCCAAGTTCTAAGGAAACCCCAAAAGAGAGTGCAATTGACCCAAAACAACCCTAAAAACATAAGAAATTAATTGAGCATCAATTGGGGATTGACTAGGTTTAAAGAGGGGGGGGGGTAAAACATGCACCTGAAACAGGAGGCAAGGGGTTGAGCACATAGGGCCGATCGACTTCCCATTCTAGAGCTCTGGCCATTGTGCTTGATTTCGTGCCCGATTCAAAATCAACTTGAAAAATGGGACTTTGGGGTCTTCAGTTTGACAGATTAGGGTCCCCAAGCTACCTTTCAAACATTCCAATTAGTTCCCAAATGAAAATTGCCAATTTTGGCCCTTCTTGACTGCCCATGGGCGTCTCAAAGAGGTTCGAATCGATTTCAAATGCAAGGGATTGCACGAACCAACTCTCACAAAGGTTGGGAATATTAATGGGGCAAGAAAAAGCATTCAATGTTTCCCAACAATAACAATTACCACAACTATGCAAAAATCCTATCATAAATGCCTCAAAAGATAGGTTGCAAAGAGGGTTTTCAAGTCTCCTTACCTTATCGCGTGATTTCCTTTGTATCTCACACTTTGTCACCACCAAAGGAGTGAAGACACTTCAAATCACGAGCTCTTCCTCTCTCCCACGTTCTCAACTTCCCTCTAGTTTAAACAATGTTTTTGTGGGCTTAGAGAAATATAAAATAGGATTTTAAACCTGAAATTATGAATCTGCCCCGAAATTGGGTAGGGCGGTCGACCAAGCCGGTCCACCACCTCCAAGCAATTAGCCCTATCTCCTTCTGTAAAGGCTGATTCCGACGGGCTTCAGAGGGTAGAAAGGTCTTTTCAAGGCCTGATCAATGGTATAGTTTACCTCGAATTTCGAGTCCTCTAGCATTGGTTTAAGGGCATACCAAAATCTCCTTTTTATGCCTTCTAGAGTGACCTTCTCTCTCCTCTTGAAATCCCTTAGAGTGATTAGGTCTTCATCATAGTCATCTACCTCCATAGGTTCAATTTCCGAACACCTAGGCTCAACTCGTATGGTCCAAAGTTGTCTCTTACTTACACTTCAGGTTCGCGGTCCTGAAACCAATGGGTTAAATGGTTAGAAATCTTGGGGATTTCACAGGGAGCACTCAATATAATCTAACAACTTCAACAACCAAAACCTAGCATTCATTGATAATAAATATCATCAAAACTAGGTTAGATAAGGGGGTTTTCAAGAACACTCACCTTTTTAAGCGTTATTGCAACGATCCGAGTTTCGATGAGTCACCACACGTGAAGGAATCACCGAAATCTCTTAGGTTTCTCCACTTTATAGCATAAAGAATGCATTTATGATGAGTGAGAACATAAAATAGGATTTTTGAAACCCAAATTTCCAATTTTACCTCGAACTGGGCAAGGGGTGGTCAAACAGCTCGGTCGATTGGCCCTTGAATACCCCTCATTAGGGGGGGGGGCAAATTTGGTGATTCCCGTTGGTTTGAAAGGTCTTTCTAGGGCCTACACATTGATATATTTACCTTCACATTTGAGCCTTCCTCCATCGGTTTCCTTACGTGTCACATCCATCCAGCTAGTACCCTACCAGGCATACCCGGGTATGTGATCCACAGTCCCAAATCAAGTATCGAGCAACCATGCCTCCCACATACGCGATAACACAATCATGAACAATAATAATCAAGGTAAAAGTATATAATAAAAGAAATCATGAATAAGATAAGAGCAGATAATTAGAGTGCAGAATAAAGTTGATACCAAATGTATAAATATAATCCAAAAGAGAGAGAGTGAGCGGAAGTCACTCCCTCAGTGGCAGCGGAAAGTAGATAAATCAAGGTTAAGTTACAGATCCAACATCTAAAAGAGTATATCAGTGAAAGTTATAATTATAGATCCAAGTCTTAAAAGAAGAATTTAAAAGATGGATAACTAAACAAATGTTTCCTCCATCTTATACAATATGTCCTCATAATCATAAATATAAGAAACCCAGCACGGCCGCTCCCACACCAGTACCGGACTAATCCTGGTACGAAGCGTGATCCTCTTTGGTACCCGCACTGTGATCTTCATAGTAGCCACTACCTTGAGGGTAGTATGACTCATCATAGGGCGCCTTGTAGGACATGCCATCAGTCTCCTCAATACCTGCAGAATAGTCTAACAAAACAATTGCACAAAAAGGAATGAGTTCAAAAGAACTCAGCAAGACAGTTAATCCATAATACATAAATCATATGTTACAAGTCATAACATGATGCAAGATGATATGGAACACATGATGCAAGTATGATTCTAACTCTACATATGCTGGTCTCTATGGTAGACATGCTTTAAGTCATAGCACCATACTTCTTTGGGTAGCTCTCCATTACTCAAGCCTGGGGAATTGGGTCCTGCATCCCTCGGAACAATCCATGGCTGGGGTTTAAGTCACCGCTCTCTCACATCACCATTGGTCTAAGTAGTGGCGCATGTCAAGGTGAAGCCTAGCCCAATGCAAGTCATCTACTTAGTCATATCATGTCAGATCTAGATACGTCCATTCCTCGCCCCGGGCGATCCTTTCCGGTATCCTTCACACTAGAGTCAGCATAGTCTCGGACTACAGACTCATCAACCCTATTGGTCATCCACAAATAGTAGACGGGAAGCTCTCACAGTCTCACGTCCTCCCACGGGTTGGTTACCAGTCTTGAGCGCCCGTGAGCCCAAGTCTAGCTATTTGTAACCCTACCAATAAATGGCCCCTTTCGGGTATCCGTAGTATGATTTATGTTTCTCACAGGGTGGTTACCGGTCTTGAGCGCCCATCAAACCATACTACTACCACAGGTCGTTAGGTCTCAATGCCTTTCCGATTCGGGTCTGATACAACGAGGGTGTCCTAGCCAACACATCTAGACAAGTCCTATGTATGTCATCCAATAATCCGAGAAAGCGTCGATGGGCATCTTTGGAGAACATCCCATACTATTCCCTCCGATGTCCAAGGACAGAAATGTCAAAAGGACATTCCCCAATCCCAAATCATACTTATCCAATCACATTCTCAGTTCATCATATCATACATACATGATACATCATCATTGTGAAAGATACATCATAACATCACATGATCAAGTGTATAAGTAAATGACAAAAATGAATAGACATGATAACAAAGTAAATAAACATGGTGCTATTGTCATAAGGTAACTACAGTAGTCATATGATGTCTAAAACAACTAATAAGCTAAGCCTACTAAGTTGCCAACATCAGTGTAATAATCAAATAGTCTATGTCATATGGGTATAACCGTCCTTACCTTAAGCTGCGATGATGATAATCCAAAGGCCACAAAAGAATGATCCAAATATGGTATTAAGACCCTAGACATAAATGAAAGATTAGAAAAGAAATCGGGAAAATCGGAGGTCGAAGGGATCAAATCGGTGAAGCACACAATTTAGCAACTGCTTGGCTGACTGGCTTGGTCAACTGACTCAGTCGACCAATCAGTCGACCAAGTGAATAGTGTCAGGGCTGAATAGTGATTTTTGGCCCAAAATCGATCTTCCAGGGCTTGGATCGATCCGAAACTTGGAGGGATTCATTGTAACAGTATAAGAACACTATTAATCAAGTAATTAACACAATCTAATGGTCTAATTAGACACCCCCAAATTGAAACCCTATGTTCTAAATGCAAGAATCATAGCATGAATTGAAATCAAATGAAATTGCATTGTAAATGAATGATTTAGCTAGGGGAACTGATGGGTAATGGATTAGAATCATATGCTAGCATAGAACATAGACATAGCACACTATATACCTCAGTTTAGGACAAGAATACATGAAGTTAAGAAGAAAATTGAAGCAATGCATATGCAAGAATTGAAATGAGAGCATAGCCTCAATGGAAATGGAATGAGATCAATGATTAGCTAAGAGTGAACACTTGGAGTGATGGTTGCAAGGTTGTAGCATCAACTCCAAGGTTGCAATAGCAAGAAAAGAAAAGAAAAGAGTAGGATAGAGAGTGAGAGTGATGAATCATACCTTGTAGGTGTTAATGGAGACAAGAATCAATGATTGGCAATGATTGGGAGGGAATAATCTTCACCACTACCAAGGAGTTGCTTTGGGAAGCTCTCCCCACGTTCTCAGCAAGTTAGAAATGTGAAATAGGGTTCAAAACACAGAAACACTTAAGTAGAGAAGGGAATATCCAAAAAGCATCTTTTTCTCGGATTTGCACAACCTTTGGTCGACTGGTCTAGTCAACCAATCAGTCGACCAAGCATGGACAACATGCTTGAATTAGGGAAATGAAAGGCTAGATTGATCCAAATTGAGTTGGGTTTTCTCCTACAAGTCAATAAACAAGTCTAGAGTAGAGAAATACCTTCGAAACAAGACCAGAAGTGCATCAAACACTTCAACTAAGCTTCCCCTCTTCTAGGTGCAATTTCTCACTGAACACTGACAATGCATCCAAGTAAGGGGCATTATTGTCAATGTCCATGGGCTCTGAATCATACACCAAATCTTCCACTACGAGGGAGGGCCCACAGGGCTGGGTTTCACATTACGTGCCAAAATCTTCTCTTAAAGCCTTCTTAACTAGCCTTCTCTCTCGTCTTGAATTCTAAAAGAGTGGTCGAGTCATCTATAGGGTCATCACTACCCATGGGGTCCATTTTTGAACTTTTGGGCTTGACTCGAATGGTCCAAAGTTGTCGTATACTCGAGCTCCGGGTTCACGGTCCTTAAACCATAGATTAAAGTGTCAGAAATCTGGAAGATTTCACAATTGCAGATCTAGATGCCACTGCTATTCAAGGATATGAGACGCTAGCGATCGATTCGTACAACATATTGGATTACGAGGATGGTGATGTGCACGGTGACACGAGTGCATATTACGACTATGCATACCATGATTAGTCCTATGCTCAGGGCTGGGTTTCACATTACGTGCCAAAATCTCCTCTTAAAGCCTTCTTAACTAGCCTTCTCTCTCGTCTTGAATTCTAAAAGAGTGGTCGAGTCATCTATAGGGTCATCACTACCCATGGGGTCCATTTTTGAACTTTTGGGCTTGACTCGAATGGTCCAAAGTTGTCGTATACTCGAGCTTCGAGTTCACGGTCCTTAAACCATAGATTAAAGTGTCAGAAATCTGGAAGATTTCACAATTGTAGATCTAGATGCCACTGCTATTCAAGGATATGAGACGCCAGTGATCGATTCGTACAACATATTGGATTACGAGGATGGTGATGTGCACGGTGACACGAGTGCATATTACGATTGTGCATACCATGATTAGTCCTATGCTCTAGAAGACAGAGATGATCTGAGAGACCAAAAGTTTTGAATTTCATATTTTCCATTTAGTTAAAGGCACTTGTTTTATGTAATTCCTTAGGAGATACTGCTCCTTCTTTCCTTGATAACCTTCCTTTGAGGATTAGCATTTTTGTTAGGTTTGACTATGCTTCTGCCTATTGTTTTGAGATCCCTTTAAGATCCTTGATTTCTCTCGATATTCATTCTTTAATATAGAACATTTGATTTATTCTTGCTTGTGATTGTTATTGTGTGGAATAATGTGTGATGTGACTTGAGAACGGGTCTTGTGACTGTGGATCACTCCCTCAGGTATTCGAGTAAATGGATACTGGCTGGGTGGATGTGACAAAATGAATATTTCATCAATTAGTAATAATAATAATAATAAGGTTTCAAAATCCAAAAAAATAAAAATAAAAATGAATGTCAAGGATTAACAGAAATAGAGTAAGTGAGCACAAGCAAAGAAAATAGTGTCATTATTGTTTACAGTTCTTCTATCCCAAACCATTTGAAAAGTCTAGCAACCTACCTAACTTGGAAAACAAATGTAAATAGAATCCCAACCAAGGCCACTATGCTCTCATAAGTAACCTCCTGAGGCTCAGAAGAGCTGGACTCTGTAGGAACAGTCCCAACAGGAGTAGGAGTCTCTGTGCGCCTTAGAGCATTCCCCTGAGGGTTCGTAGCTTGGTTTAGTCAGTGTTGAACTCTCCTGGAGAAAGTTTCCCTCATGACCTGCAAAGTAATCTAAAGAAAACAAGAAATTCACAAGGAATGAGTTCCACTAAACTCAGCAAGGCAAATCCACATATGTAGACCATGATCGCGAGAACATAAGAAAATGAAGTGATGCATTGATATGCTAAGTATGCAGCTAATGATCTAACCATTCTAGTCTCTATCTAGGTAGACATGCATTAAGATATACTCCAACCCTCCTCTGGGTAGGGCTTATCACTCTAATCCCTCACAGACGTGAATACCTTTGTTGGGATTCCGAGTAAGGGTACGATCCACATCATCACCATGGCTAGGGTATAGATCCACATTCTCTCACCACAACCATTGGTATGAGTATTGGTGCATGTCAAGATTCTAACACCCAATGCAAGGTCATACAGTAACACACTACATGTGGTCCAGATACCTTTCCTCAAGCATAGTGCCCTTTTGGTCCAGTATCCTTCTCCACTTAGGAATGTTAGTCCTCATGGACTGGCTACCTCTGTTGGATTAACACCTTAACACTATGGTCATTCACATATGCTAGGGTGGATGCCTCTCATGTTTCCACATGACACCCAAGCCATCTTTTGGATGACCATGAGCCCAACCTTCAACATATGCAACCTTACCATTGCATGATAATAGTGGGCCTATGTCTTCTCATGAATTGAATACCTCTTTTAGACTCCCAAAAAACCCAACCACTACCATTATGGGTCACTTAGATTCAATTCCTCTACCGAAATGGCAGTAGCATGTAATGGGCAACCTAACCATGCATCTAGACTCCCTAATCATGTAGTGTGAAACCCGGCCCTAACCTTAACCTGGAAACTCTGTTGTTTGTAGGTCCGAAGACCCGAAGTAGAAGTGGAAGTCAACTATGGGCCATATCAGTGGAAGACATGGTGTTCGACTCCGAACCCATGGAGATTGACAATGATGCCCCCCCATACTTGGAGACCTTGATGGAATTGGAAAAGAGACTACACCTTCATGAAGAGAAGCATGGTTGATGATCTTAGAGTTTGGTTGGACATGATTTGAAGGCATTCCTCCATGCTAGGTGAGTTGTAGGATGTGTTGTGAGACGCCCATTTGATTTTGATAAGAGTTAGACCTTCAAGCTTTGCTGACAGCCTAGGTTGACTGCCTGGGTCGACTGGGCCAATCGACCCAGCCAATCGACCCACAGAGACAGAATCTGCCCAAGATCCTCTGTTTAGGTTTATGATGCTCTATATAATAGAACTTTGTGTTTCTTAGCCTCCTTTATTTCTAAAACCCCTAGAGAACGTGGAGAACTCCTCTCAAAGCCTCTCCTTGGTGTTGGTGAAGAACTCTTGCAAATTCTCAAGTTTCCTCTCTTGTTCTTCAATCAAAGGTTAGTAATCTCTCTTGTATGACATTGATCTACTCTTACTATGATCTATTCTCCGTATTGAGATCATGAAGAAGGTGTTGCATCCTCACAATGATCTCTTCTACAATCTCCATTCATTCTTATATGCTATGATCATCATGTTGATCTTAACCATGATTCTTATAATTTCTTCATGAAACTAGGATCATACTCTTGATTTGGTTTCTCTAGCATTATAGATGCATCTTCATGATTATTCATATCCTTGATTTATTGTTTTACTCTACTAGAATGAGATCTCATCATCTCTAGTTCTTCTATTGAGTTCATAATATGTTTTCATTGAAAACTGTGATTTTATCAAATTAAAAAGTTATGATTCTAAATTAGAAAGTATTGGTTTTGATTGTTGTTTGATGTCTAATCTATGCTAGTTAGTCTTAGATTATTGTTTTAGAGATTCTCTCTAAGTTTCGTAGCGTTTTGAATCTTGTATAATAGGTCTCGGATAAAAAATCAGATTTTGGATGTGTACTGTTCATTGGGTCGATTCCTTGGGTCGCTGGACCAATCAACCCAGCCAATCTTCCCAGCATGACAACAAGAGATTTCTTCGTCCGTCTTGATCCGTTTGATGTCTATTCTTTTAGGATTGCTTCCTAATGATTCTTTAATGCTTGTTTAGGTTTTTTTTTGCTAACTTTGGATTCATTCTCTTGTTCGTCCGGAATATCTTCGAATCTATTTAAGGTAAGGACAGTTGTTTCCATATTAACATAGGTTGCGTGAATCCTAGTTTCTAAATTGGGAAACACATAGATTTGCTACTGATATTGTAGTTTCTAATTATGATATGATTGCTGTAAGTACAATAGGAGATCTTACTTTTATATTTCCTTTATGTATTTGATCATGTATGGACTCTTACTCACATATGTTGCATATCCAATTGATCTTGTCTTTATGTATTCTTTCATATGATGAGATATCAGTTGTGTACGTTATGACTGAATTGGGATTGTGATTGATTAGGTATGATTTGGGAATTGGGGAATGTCCTTTTGACGTTTTTGTCCTTGGACATCAGTGGGAATAGCATGGGATATTTCCGATGGTGCCCTTTGATGCTTTCCCGGATTATTTGTTGTCATACCTAGGACTTGTCTAGCAGAGTTTGGCTAGAATGTCTCTATTAAATTAGACCCAATTTGGAAGGGTATTGAGACCAAGTAAACCATGGTAGCAATGGGGATTTATGGGCGCTCAAGACCGGTGAGTTATATCCGTGAGAGGACATGAATCACATTGTGTATACTCGTGAGACACCATTCATTGGTATGGTCGCATTTAGTAGTCTTGGGCTCATGGGAACTCAAGATCGGTAGCCAACCCGTGAGAGGACATGAGAGCTTCCCGTCTATTATTTGTGGATGACCAATAGGGTTAATGGAAGGGTATTGAGACCGAGTAAACCATGGTAGCAATGGGGATTTATGGGCGCTCAAGACCGGTGAGTTATATCCATGAGAGGACATGAATCACATTATGTATACTCGTGAGACACCATTCATTGGTAGGGTCACATTTAGTAGTCTTGGGCTCATGGGAACTCAAGATCGGTAGCCAACCCGTGAGAGGACATGAGAGCTTCCCGTCTATTATTTGTGGATGACCAATAGGGTTAATGAGTCTATAGTCCGAGTTGGTTGTAGCCATAGGATACGCTGTCTCTAGTGTGAAGGATACAGGAAAGGATCGCCCAAGGCGAGGAATGGACGTATCTGGATTTAAGATGATATAACTAAGTAGATGACTTGCATTTGGCTAGGCCTTATCTTGACATGCGCCAATACTTAGACCAATGGTGATGTGAGAGAGCGGTGACCTAAACCCCAGCCATGGAATGTCTCGAGAGATGCAGGACCCAACTACCACTGGCAGAGCCCATGATATCAAGATGGTTGAGGGAGAGTGAATGACCTTCCCAAAGAGGTATGGTGCTATAACTTAAAGTATGTCTGCCTATAGAGACCAATATACATAGAGTTAGACTCACATTGTTTGTCTCATATCATTTGTATCATGCTATGTTTCTGCTATCATGTTATTTATGTTGTTATGGAATAACTTGCCTTGCTGAGTTCTCTTGAACTCACTCCTTTCGTGCAAATATTTTTTGTTAGATTATTCTATAGGTGTTGATGACTATGACACCCAGTACGAGGAAGTGCAAACTGATGAAACATACTTCACTCAAGGTGCTAGCAGTTACAAAGATTTCGGTGATGATCCATTGTGTGATCATGCTACGTACCAGGTTTAGCCCTACCTTGGAGTGGAATCGACCGTGCTTAATTTCTGAAGTTTATGTTTTTGAAGACATTCTTTATAAAGTAGAAGAAACTCTAGTTTTGTTTGATTACTTCTTCTTTTCTTTCTTTTGGGAATCAATTGTAATCTTTTCTTTTAGTTTTGAGCTATATTTCCGCTGTAATATGTGGAGTGATATTCCGCCTCACTCTACCTTTTGATTATATATATATTGGTATCATTTCTGCACTTTGATGTTATTTTGTTACATTGCTTTGATCTTCTAAATAATATTGATAACCTTGATTTAGTCTTGTTCTTGATTATATTATTGTGAATGTGGGAGGTTGATTTCCTCAATACTGATCTTCGGGGCTGTGGATCACACACTCGGGTATGCCAAATAGGGTACCGGCTGGGTGGATTTGACATGTAGGATAACAACTAAGGAATGTGCAAGCAGCATAAAAGAAAATGGTCCAGACCAGAACCCTTGATGCTCAAAGCGAGGGATATATACCATACCAATCCAAGCATTCCCAAAGTGCAATCCACTAAACCATCATATCACATCGTATACAAAAGTAAAGAACAATGATTATTATTCACAATTCATATATGGTAAATTAATATGCATAAATAGTAAATAGAACATACCAAAGTATTATAGACATGCTTGGAATATTAAAGAAGTTAGTCCATCAATTAATCTACCAATATGTAATTGTTTCCTTACCTGTCTTAATGGATAAAAGCATATGAATGACTTAAATCTTCACAATCAAATACTCTAGTAGATCCCAGTAAGTCCTATAATTATGTTCATAAAGTTACATTTAGATAATTATGTTCATAAAGTTACATTTAGTCTTAGGAGTCAAATGGAGCAAAATCAACATCGAAGTAGGCTCTGTAAACCAACTGATTGCTTGGGCTGGTTGGTTCAATCAACCGCTTGTAGTGACCGCTAGGCTTTCTGGCAGCTTTCAGGGTCTGAAATCCAAACCTCAAATCTCCTAATTTAGATAGACTTTGGGGTGATCCTAGGCTTAGATCATGTCCCTAAAACACTACCTAAACATCCCAACTATAAGAACACATAAAACTAGATCTAAAACTATAACATCTTCTCTGAGAGTATCCACCATTAAAATAGATATATGATCTATCTTCCTGTTGTGATTTAATTGGGATAATCGATGAACCAAATAATTCTTCCGATCAAAATCTCTCCAGTAGAGGTTACCCATGAAAAAACACCCCCCAAAACATTAGAACAATGAAGGAATAGGGAGTTAGTTAATCCGCTTACCTCTAAGATTCAAAAGTCAACAAAGTTCAACAAGATTCTCTGGGAAAAAGGCGTCTTCCTTCACCAACCCCAACACGTTCTCTCTGACCTTGTAGTAGTCCACAGCAATCTCAAGCATTAATATAATGGAGAAATAGGGTTTAGGAGCCGTTAAATAGGGTGTCAAGGGAAAAAGAGACAATTATGTCTGTATTGTTCCGATCGACCACCTAGGGTGGTGCTTGCTTGGCCAATCAACCTCCCCTAGTACTTTCAGTACTTGGGCGCTTTGCTCTCTCGGTTGGTCCTTAACACTGATACAAGTTTGAACACCATTTAAAAGACTCTTACCTTGCTTATAAGCGCCTTCAAACTCTATTTTCCTTATACTAGATATCCACATGCCCAAACCACCAAGATTCTGACTAGATCTTCTTTTGGTTCCAAACAAAGCAAGTTCTTCACCATCATCACCTAAGTTTTAGAACCAAATCCTGAGCTTCAACTCGGATGGCCCACAACTTCTTCCAACTTGATGCTTGGGTCTTCGGACCTGCAATTCAGGTTTGGATCATGAGGGTTATCACATGGTTTCTCTATGGCACTGTTATACCAACTAGCACACATTATATAAGGGACTTACCTGATCTTGGGGACCTTCCAATTGCACCGACTTGGAACTCCTAATCCACTTTCCCAATTCATCAATGTTTTTATCTAATGTTCTTCTGAAACTTAGAAAAACTCTAGATTCATCATCTCCATCATCCAATCCATTGGTTCCTGTTTTGATCCAATGGTTTCTACTTGGATGGCCCACAACTATCTTAAACTCACGTTCCAGGTTCTTGGACCTACAATACATGTTTTCAGGTTAGGATCCTAGGGTATTTCACATATAGCCTTGTAAATATTTGTAGATATGTATATATATACTTAGTTTCCTTCCACTAATCAGTTACCCCTTTTTTGCTATTTATCAGTTTCTTTTGTGTTATGTAGTTGGAATTTGGTGATTATGCCCGCAATGACAAGATCATGGTTTGGTTGGAGATTCCTTGCAGGGGATCTCAGTGTTGCCCTGATTCTGGGGCGTCTGGATTCGAGTGTGACAATATATGTAATTTGGTCAAAAGTAATAATAAAATAAAATCAATCATATTTTGCATAAGAATATTTTACATGAGCCCCCCCTCCCCCCCCCCCCCACCCCCAACATCATCAAAACCTTATAAAGACCTCCTCTACACTTATGGCCGTCATGCCCTATAAGACTAAATGCGATTTTACATTTTTACTTTGACTTAAATAATTTATTTTAAAACATAATATGAAATTACTAATCTACCCTAAACATGAATCCTTTAGAATCTCACATTTAAGAGATGGGCTAAGAAGTGCTCCTTCACCCATCTTCAAATCAAACAGGCACTCCAACCAAATATATGTAATATGGCCATTATATCCCTTTCTGAACTTGTAGAGGTGGGTAAGGGATTTCTCCTTCACCCATCTTCATCCTACGATTAGGGTTCCTTTTCTTCACTTCCTCTGACTCTGTCCAGTTGCATTACTTCGGCACCACATCTCCGGTCTTCTATTTGTTAGAACAACACTAAGAAAACACGGGCAAAAATAGAAACAAAATGAAAAGAAGACATAGATTTAACGTGATTCACACACCAATGCAATGTGGTATGTCCATAAGCAAAGAAGAAGAACTTTCAATATGTGAAAGAAGAAAATAATGGAGATCTTTCAACCAATCACTAGAAGGCACTACAAAAACTCTCACAAAAAAACTTAATGCAAAAAATACTGACCTAATAGGAGAACATAGGTACATATTTGTAGATTCTATCGGGTCAAGGGTTGACCCATCGGATAAATAGGTCGGCCCAATCCCTATGTATCACAAATCTCATAAATCAGATCATTCTGGTCATTGTGTCAATGTGAGTCTGTCTTCAAAAACATGTACAAGAATTTGGATCGCAACATAACAGTCTCCAAGTTCCATGTGTCCTACATCCTATTAACCCTTCACTCGCCCTTCTTCCTTTGGTACACATGAGAAGCCCCTCCCTCCAACTCTATCATGGCAACAACCCACCATGAATGGTTTTGGCACCATTAAGCATCAAGAATTTTGCTCTCTTCCTATTTTGAGTTATATTATAGCTGAAGGATAACAGCTCTAGGATTTTGAAGGGATTTGATAATCTATCCTGCCAAAACTCTGACCATAGGCTAGGCGGTTGGTCAATAAATGGCAATAGCAAACACTCCAGCAGTAGAACAAGTGTCACCAAGATGATTGAAAACCTCCTCATTTTTACCTTTAGATCCGTTTCATCATAAAAATATGAGTCCATCCTTGGCCACCGCCACTGATGTCTGATGTCCTGTGCAGGCGTGCCAGAGTCCCACAGACTCAAAGAAGACATCATGCGACCATATGACCTCCATGCGAATGTAAGATTCATCTCCTCCTCGGTGTATCAAGGAATTTCCAAAGCCTTTTTGAAGAAGGTTGCAAACTAGTAAAAATCTAGTGAAAGATGAAACCGCAAGACTTTGGAGAGAAGACTAAGACTCATGCTATACTAACAAAAGCAATAGATAAAATCTAAGATAAACTAATTGATAAATTGAAGTACATGATATGGATATTGTGTTGTGTTCTATAAGTTTCCTTCAATGCTCCTTAAATAGCACAGAGGTAGTTAATTACTACTCTTAACTCTTTCCAAAATTTGAATTTGAAGGGGGAATTATCAAAACCACCACAATTTCTACATAACCGCCAACCACCACAGATTATATATAACCACCATATCTTCTCAACCTCATCTAAATGTACTGAGCAGGTTCACCTCTCAAACTGGTTTAGTGGTTTGACCCAGTAAGTCAGACACTCACGATACCATTAACCTAGGCCAACATAGAACTGGTTTGGTAATCTTTTGAAAACAAACATTGCCCATCATGACCTTTTGATTGGTATCACTTGCTGACTAGAAATCATAACAATCATGCACATAGTCCCCCAAAAATTGCCTCATCTAGAACTTAAGAATGTTGGTAGTAGTAGATCCTTGTGTCTGAGAGACTGAAATTTGGTTAGCAAACTTGCTCACCAGTCATTGTATTAGTCAATTGCTTGTTGCTGACCATTTGTCATAGCAGTCCGTTACCTACTGTTGACTGTTTGTTGTAAAAGTTGGTTACTTGCTACTGACTATTTGCTATTATAGTCAGTTACTTAATTCTGACCATTTGCTGTTATGGTCAGTTGATTACTTCTGACCATTTGATGTAACAATTAGTTGCTTACTGCTCACCATTTTCTACATCAATCAACTATAACCCTTCTGTTGTTGACTGTTTACTATGTTGGTCACTGGTTACCAACTCACTGTTGATTGTTAATGATCAACTGCACCAAAATTTCCAATATAGGGTATAATATTGCCCCTCTCAAGCCTTCAAATGACGTGAAGTGATGACCTTAATTAACTCCTTAAGCTTGAAAGGTTTGTGAATCATTATGCATCAGTCATGTGTTCTTGAAGAATAAAAAGTCAATATCATCCATCATAAAGGGGACTTAGCCAATCCTCTAGACTTTATTTGAGTGGCTTTATCCTTGAACAACCATGGAGGATTTGGTGGCTGAGTTCCCACTTCTCCTTCTCTTCTTATATTGTAACTATTATAATATATAGATACGTATATATAATCTTAACCTCCTATTTTAGTGAACAGTGCTTTAAATTTTTGTATGTGCAACCGACTCTAGATGATTCTTTTGCAAGAAAGATTCATTTCTATGTTATTACCATCTATCTCTTCCTCTTTGCCTCCGATCGTCACAAAATGGTGGCTAAACAACAGCTTCATATTGTCACTAAAGGGTGGTCATACAACCAATTTATGTCATATTCAATGAGAAAGAGTTTGCCATGAGAAAATGCTTTTTCTTCTTCCTTCGCAACCTTAGTCATCTCCTTAATAAGAGTATCATATGGAGAATTTGTGGTGCTTGCCCCTTGTCAAGGCACCAACATTCTAAGATATAATTCCAAATTGAAACCCTCTCAAAAACTCTTTACTTTTTTTGGTTTTCCATGATGTTGGCCCTTATGGCCTTTATTTCGTTGGTATTTTTTAACATTTTTTAACATTGCTGAATATCTTGACTATAATAGTTAGACGGCCACTATTTTTGGTGGAAGGGGCTCTTTAGAACATCTATATGTCTTTACGATGGTGTCCTAGGAGAGCATTCAATGCTGTCTCTAAGAATGAAGATAGCCCTGGCCATTTGCCTCTAGTTTGGGCCCAGTCATTTAGCATTTTGGCCTACTAATGGTTGTTGAACTAACCATTTACAAATTGATTCTTGGCCTTCTCCTTGGTCACAAAATCTTGAGGTCCCCACAATGCCATGGCCTGCAAAGTGTCCCTAGTCATCTCTTATGTAGATGGTTCACTTGTAATAGGCTTTGCCGATTGCCCCTTGTTAAAGACCAATTAATTAGCATTTTGGCATGTTAGATGGTCAGAATTTTGGCCATTCACAAATTTATTTCTGGCCTCTACCTTGGTCAAAAAATCCTAAAGTTCCCATATGAACATCTTCTCTTTTTGGGCCATCAATCCATCAATTTCTCACCATTGATAGCGAGGAGTGTATCTTTTTAACAAAGCCTCTAGTTCTTTGAGGTTTTCAAAGAGTTTAGTTATTGCAACATATTCTATCATGAAGTTCATGGTTTTAAACCTCTCTATCATAGTATTCATCCGTTCTACCATGGGATTGATGGTTTTTAGCGATCCTATCAAGACACTCATCACTTGTCCCATAATATTTGTTGGAATTTATTAATATAATTAATAAATTAAATGTCCAAGGGCAAATTTGGAAATTCACTATTAGGGCGGTTACAAAATAGGGTTATATATTTTGGTAACCACGGCATAAGTGAGTATGTTTAAATTACGTAAGTTTTCCAAGAAAAGGAGGCGGCACCCATCTCTCTCTCCCTCTCTCCAAGAGACGCAGGAAAGAGAAACCTAGTGGAGGTTTCCACTAGGTTTCTCCTTTGCCTTTGATCATTCTTCCATCTTCTTTCCACACGGCATTTGGGTTGTGGAAATACTTCCCTTTCCTTGTGATTGTGGTATCATCCCAGAAGAGATTTGGTGGTGGAACGAGAACGTGGATCCAGATTTATTTATGCTGCGAATACTTCATAAAAGGGAAAGCGAATCCAGGTAAAGAATCTTTCCCCCGTCAATTAAATTGAATTGATATATTTGGAGTATTACCGATATTGGTATCGGAACCATTGGTTCCCACGGTTCTTTGTTCCTCCCCATTGTTTAATTTCATTGTATGGATCCAATGGGAGGATTAAGGGTTTATGGAAACCCACGGAGAATCTAGGGTTTAATATGAAACCCATGAGAGAATTGATAGGGTTTTTGGAAACCCTTATTTTTGTTTGGATCCGAGTGGAGGATCCTTGTGAATTTCCATTGTAATTTTTTGCATGAATTGATTATCCATAAAAATTATTGCTGGATTTTTTTTCATGTATTTTTGGATGATTTTTTGGGTAAAAAAACGTAACGTGTTTTACCGTTTTTTGAAAAAAATTTCGTTCATGAAAAAATCAGAAAAAACGCCTTTTCCGGTCACTGTGGACTAGACGGTCGTCCGTCTATTGTCAGAGTGATCACAGTGACCCAGACGGAATTTCCGTCGCTGGCGCACACACGCATGCGTCCGGGAGATGGATTTTTTTTGGATATTGGTTTGTCCAGTTCAGATGTGTTTTTAACTTACTGGACACCAATGGCTCGACAATCTATGTGATGTTTGGGCATTGAGGGCCTAATGGGGCCTAGTGGGAGCTAATGAGGTAGAAGTGTTCTGTGTGAACCACCTCATAGCATTAACATGATTGCATGTTTTATTTTAATAAAACTGTTGTTTTTAATTATGGGTCTATCAATCATGTTTCTTGCACAGAATGAAACTAGTATATAAGTCTATGTGGGTTTGCATGAGAATTTGATTGAATGTTTGTTAGCATCTCTTTTGGTTTAAATGCTTATCCCGTAGGTTGACTATGCTAGTATGATTTACTGTTGCATGAGTTGTGGTTTATGCTAGATTAATTGAACTCATTCTTGTATTTAATATCTCTAGAATAAATGGCTGCTACCAAGAGCATTGTTGCTAACTTCGCAAAAGGAGATAAACTGAATGAGAGGTATTATGACCTTTGGCACCGAAATGTGCAGTATCTCCTAGAAGAATAGAACATGCTGGAAACCGTAAACTAGACCATGTCCCCACCTGAGGAAGGTACCACTGCACAGTATAGCATGAACCTTGAGCTTTACAATGCCTGGAAGAGGAAAGACTGGGTAGCTAGGATTAGTATCCTAAGCTCCATGAGGGATGACCTGATGCTTCGATTAGAGAAGCATAGGACTGCAAAGTCTTTGTGGGAGGCTGTGAAGTTCCAGTATGGAGGGAGTTCCACCACAAGAAGCCGCCAGCTCAGACTCACATTTGATGGTTATAAGATGCGCCAGGGTCACACCATAAGCCAGCATATAACCATCATGTCCAACATGATTAGTGAGTTGAGCGCATGTGGGCGCCAAAAGACTGATGAGGAGCAAGTCTCTGCAGTCATCAGGTCATTGCCTAAGTCTTGGGAGCATATGAAGATCTTCTTGACTCATGTTGATGAGGTCAAGACATTTGATCAAGCTGCCAAGCACCTTGAGTTAGAGGAGGATCAGATGTTGGCCGATGTCCCTCACACTGAAGTAGTTGCTGCTGAAGCAAGCACTAGTAAGGGTGCAGGCTTCAAGCGCAAGAAGGAGAGAGCTCAACCTCAGTGGTCTAGGAAAACTAACAGAGGTGGGAACAGAAACAAGAGTGGTTTATGAGACATGATTTTAGAGTTGTATTTGAAAACAATTCTTTGGTTTTGTATCTAGGTGATACAGTTTATGGTTATGGTTTTCTTAATAATGGTTTTATTGTATTGGATACAATTGATAATATCTAATCCTGGTAATGCTTTTGTTTGCCAAAATACTGTGTGTATTGATTCTAATTTGTGGCATGCTAGACTAGGACATATTGGCTTAGATAGGATGAACAGGTTGGCAAGAGAAGGTCTCTTAGACCAAGGTTCACTATCTGATTTGCCAACCTGTGAGTCATGTCTAGCAGGAAAAGCAACTAGAAAACCATTTAAAAAGGCTTTGAGAGCCTCTCTTCCTTTAGAACTTATCAATTCAGATGTATGTGGACCCATGAATGTGCATACTAGAAAAGAACAGGCTTATTTCATCACATTCATAGATGACTATACATGGTATGGTCACATTTATCTAATTTCTCATAAGTCAGAAGCACTAGAATGTTTTAAGAAATTCATGAGCTTAGTTGAGAATCAGTTAGATAAAAGGATTAAAACTTTTAGAACGGATAGAGGTAGAGAGTATCTCTCCGATATGTTCAAAGGGTTATGTGATGAAAAGGGGATATCTAGACAACTTACTATTCCAGGGACTCCACAGCAAAATGGGGTTACTGAGAGGAGGAATAGAACCTTGCTAGACATGGTGAGATTCATGATGGCGTAGGAAAATCTACCCATCTCTTATTGGGGTGCTTTGTTGACTGCAGCCTATATCCTTAATAAAGTTCCAACCAAATCGGTTCCTTCAACACCATATGAGTTGTGGACCGGAAGGAAGCCAGATTTGAGTTACTTGCGCGCATGGGGATGTGCAGCATATGTTCACTCTACTTCTCACCAATATGGAAAGCTTGGACCCAGAGGAAGAAAGTGTATCTTTGTGAGATATTTTGAACCCTCAAAAGGCCATGTCTTCATTGGACTAGATGAGAGTGAGAGGAGAACGAAACTTGAGTCTAGGGATGCAACATTCTTGGAGAGTGATTTTCCATCTCTTTCAGGAGTTAACAAAGAATCATCGGAATTCTTTAAAATACAAGATAGTGGTCTTGTCACTCCAGGGATTTAGATTCTCGATAATGAACCTGGGGTTCATCCAGAAGATCCTAGTGGGAGTGGGAGTGCAGATGTGATAGCTACCTCAGAGGGTGAGCAATCTGACATGCACTTGCGCCATAGTGGGCGCGAGCAAGTTCCTCGTCGACGTTTTGACATAGAGGATGAAGCCTACATGGTAACTTCTGAAGAGATCAACTGTGAGAAGACTTCAGTCGATGAGCATGAACCGAAGAGCATGCAGGAAGCTCTTGCGGAGTCAAACTCAAAGGAATGGTTGAAAGCAATAGAGGAAGAGTTGGAGTCGATGAAAGTTAATCATGTCTGGGACTTGGTTGACTTGCCGCTGGGCCGAAAGGAAATTAGGAACAAGTGGGTTCTAAAGATCAAGAGAAAGGCGGATGGATCTATTGAGAGATACAAGGCTCGTTTAGTGGCTAAGGGCTACACCCTACGAGAGGGCGTCGATTATGAGGAAACTTTTTCCCCTGTGGTTAGGTTTGCCTCAATTCGCCTCATACTAGCCATTGTTGCTCAATTGGACTTGGAGCTTTATCAGATGGATGTAAAAACTGCTTTTCTCAATGGAGAACTTGAGGAAGAGATCTACATGGATCAACCTCAAGGCTTTGAAACTAATGGACTTAAGCGCAAAGTGTGCAAGCTTAAGAAGTCCATATATGGCTTAAAGCAAGCATCTAAATAGTGGAATGTGCGCTTCCACTAAGCTATGATGGAAAATGATTTTTCCATGCTTGAGGAAGACCACTGTGTTTACACCAAGAGATCTGATCGTAATTATGTCATTCTGACACTGTACGTAGATGACATACTTATGGCTAGCAATAGCAAGGAGCTATTGGAAACCATTAAGAAATGGTTGTCCTCCGTATTTGATATGAAGGACATGGGTGAAGCAAGCTATGTGCTTGGTGTCAAGATTGTCAGAAATAGGCAAAAGAGATTACTGGGTTTATCTCAAGAGACCTATATTGACAATGTTTTGACGAGATACCAGATGCACAACTGCAAACCAATTGATACTCCAGTGGAGAAGGGTTTAAATTTGAGCCTTGATATGGGTCCTAAGACTCCAGAGGAGAAAACCAAGATGGAAAGAGTTCCATATTCTAGTGCAGTGGGTAGCCTTATGTACGCTATGATGTGTACTAGGCCGGATATTTGTTATGCAGTGGGTTTGGTTAGTCGGTACCAATCAAACCCAGGCATAGAGGACTGGAAAGTAGTCAAGAGGATACTGAGATATCTCAGAGGAACGAGTAACTACATGCTGTTTTACCAAGGATCGGATTTGCGGTTAGTTGGCTATAGTGATGCCGACTGGGCTGGAGACATCGATGAGCGCAAATCAACCTCTGGATATGCTTTCTTGCTGAATGGCGGGGCCATTTTGTGGTGTAGCAAGAAGCAGGCTTGTATATCCCTCTCGAGCATGGAAGCAGAGTATGCGGCATGCTCAACTGTGGTTCAAGAGGCTGTTTGGTTGAGGAGATTCCTTCGACATACTGGGATTGTGATGACATCCAAAGAGGTTGCCCTTGTCTACTGTGATAGTACGGCAGCTCTTAGCTATGTCAAGGACCCCAAGTATCATGGGAAGACCAAACATATACAGTTGAGATATCACTTTGTTAGAGACATTACATCAAGGAAGAAAGTTGTACTTAAGCACATATCTACTAGTCAGATGGTAACTGACCCTCTTACCAAACCTATAGCCAAGGATGTTTTTATTTCTCATGTAAAATCCTTGGGCTTGCGTAGATTGTGACTTATTTTTGTACTGAGACTTTCTTATTATTGAGTAATATGAGTTCATTCCAGCATTTATTTTATTCACTTTCTGTGTGATTGTGTTCTTATAGCATAAAACAAGATATGTCAATAGGCAAGAGAATGGCTCACTCACACGAGCATTTGCCTCTGGTGCCTTGGAGGCGAGCAGAGATGAGACAGATTGTGAATGACTTTGTGTAGGTCAATTCATAATCATGATGTCGCCTTGATTTGGAATCAAGATGAGTTTCTCTATAGTGAAGAGAATCGACATGAATGTCCCTACGATTCATGTCGCCTATAGGAGCTAGGTGCAAGTACTTTATGTGGCGCCAGGGTGGCGACAATAAAGAAACTTGGGTTAGGCGCAAGAGGGTTGCGACTGGACTAAGACCTGTATGGTGTTGAGATGGACATACGTTCTATTGTATATAGAATGCTCCACCATAGCACGTATATCATACTATGTGTGCTTAGCGATCATTGGAAATGAGAGGATGGATCCCTGCTCCTCTCATTGTGTGAGTCCTGGACTTTATGGTCTGTTAGTGTTCTTAGTGACTTTCGACGACCTCATGAAACGAAGGATTGATGTGGCTACTTTGGGGTGTTACCTATGGTCATGATAGATTCGACCTAAAGGGGCACTATCGGGAAAGGAGTCAATCCTAAGTGTAGTGAAGGTCTGGGGCGAAAGGAAAGGTTTGATTCAACTACACCCTAAAAGTGTTTGCTGGCGCCAACTGTATGTGTTACAGTAGTGAATATTTTAAGGACAATAAGGTGATCTCTCAGAGGGATCGAGATACCTTCAGTCTGGTGAGTTTGAATAAACCTAGGACACTGTGTTATATTAATGCTTATTTGATATGTTTCTATGAGTGATGTGCCATTCTGGCCTTCTAGGAAGGTTTCTAGTTTGGGGCTCACACGTGCAGGTATATCACCGGTCGCACAACCCATTTTGCCAGTATGACTTGTGGATATTAGTGTCTGGGACACAGGTGGTCTATGTATCTAGGATACATAATGAAGAGATCAATATATATGTATATCTGGGATATACATGTGTGTCTAGGACATAAGAGGTCTATGTATCTAGGATACATAGCAGAGAGATTGAATATGTATATCTGGGATATACATGTGTGTCTGAGACACAAGAGGTCTATGTATCTGGGATACATAGCAGAGAGATTGAATGTGTATATCTGGGGTATACATGTGTGTCTGGGACACATTGAAAGATTAACACTTGCCCTTGTGCAAGTGGGAGCTGTTAGAATTTATTAATATAGTTAATAAATTAAATGCCCAAGGGCAAATTTGGAAACTCACTATTAGGGCGGTTACAAAATAGGGTTATATATTTTGGTAATCACCGCATAAGTGAGTGTGTTTACTGTCACATCCCGCCCAAATACACCCAGCCTATACCCTATCAGGGTTACCTGGGGGAGTGATCCACAGCCCAAAAGATCAAGTTTAGGAACGATCATATCCATTTAGCACAATAACATAATCAAAAGCAAGAACAAATCATTGTATTCTAATAAGTTAAAAATAAAATTCAAGAAAAGATCTAAGAAGGATCACTAAGAATATCAGAGTGCGAATTAACAAGATACCAAATCAAAAGACAACTGTAGAGTATAGCGGAAATATACTCCACAACATATGCGGAAGGTAGATCGAAATCTAAGTAAAGCTCTAAGCTAATACAAGTAAAGTAAAAGATAAGTCTAGAAGAAACAAGAGAAATCTAATCCACATCTTCAATCGGCTCTTCTTCATCTTCTTCACCTTGCACTTCCTCATACATACCGTCATAGTAATCCGAACCTGTAGAGAAGTCTAACAAAAGATATGGTACAAAAGGAGTGAGTTTCGAAAGAAACCCAGTAAGGCAAGTTAACTCATAACAATATAAATAACATGCGGCAGAACATAACAACATGCAATGCAATATTAAACAGATCATGTATGTATGCATCTAAACTCTATGTATGTTGGTCTCTATTGGCAGACATGCTTTAAGTCATAGCACCATACTTCTTTGGGTAGGTCAATCACACAACGCCTTTTGGTAGTGGGTCCGGCATCCCTTGGGACATTCCATGGCTAGGGGTTAAGTCACCGCTCTCTCACATCACTATTGGTCTAAGTACTGGCGCATGTCAGGGTTAAGCCTAGCCCAATGCAAGTCATCTATTCAGTTACATCAACTTAGGTCCAGATACGTCCATTCCTCGCCCCTGGCGATCCTTTCTAGTATCCTTTCCACTAGAGTCCTAATAGTCCCTGACTACGGACTCATCAACCCTATTGGTTATCCACATATGGTAAACGGGAAGCTCTCATGTCCCCTCACGGGTTGGTTACCGGTCTTGAGTGCCCATGAGCCCAAGTCTATCCATATGCAACCCTCCAATAAATGGCCCCCACAATGTGATTCCCGTCCTCTCACGGGTTGGTTACCGGTCTTGAGTGCCCGTGAATCCCCATTGCTGCCATGGTTCATTTGGTCTCAATACCCTTCCGATTTGGGTCTGATATAACGGGGACATCCTAGCCAAACACTGCTAGACAGTGCTAGGTATGAAAATCAATGATTCGGGAAAGCGTTAATGGGCAACCCCGGAAACATCCCATACTATTTCTGATAATGTCCAAGGACAGAAGTGTCAAAATGACACCTCTCAATCCCAAACCATACCTAATCAAACACATTCTTAGATCAGTCATGTCATATCCAATCAACACTTCATCATATAAAAGAGAATATAAAAGCATAGTCAAATCATTAAACAATATAGTAATAAGCAATTCATATAAGCTTGAATAATGAAAAAGAAAACATAAGTGAAGTGCTACTGTACTTACAGTAGTACATGTAATATCCAGCCCTATTTTGACCCTGACCCTAACCCGGATCCACTGTTGTATTTAGGTCCGAAGACCCGAAGCGGTGGTAGAAGAGACTTATGGACCATTCTGATTGATGATCATGATTCGGAGACCGAGCCCATGGACATTGACGATGATACCCCTTGCTTAGATGCTTTGTCAGTGTTTAAAGAAGTTTGCGCATCGGAGAAGATTAATCTAGTTGATGTACCTAATGACCTCCTGTGCACAATCCGAAGGTATTCCCCGAAACTAGACTTCTTGATTGAATTGTAGAAGAAAACCTCACCTAAATTGACCTTGTATAGCCTTTCAAACCCTACTTGAAGTTGCTGAACTAAACCTGTTTTTCTGCTGAGAAACATTTTGGTCGATACCATCGACCAAGGACATCGACCAAAGTTTCCCAGTTTGCCAAGTTAATGATTCCATGGAATATTCCCATTCTATTTATTATAACCTCGAGCCTTGAGCCCTATTGCAATCATTTTCTCACCTGAAAACGTGGGGGGGGGGGGGGGGGAGCTTCCCAAAGCAACTCCTTGGCTAATGTGAAGGGCACTTCACCAAAAACTCCTTGTTTATCATTGATTCTTGTCTACATCTTCCACACCAAGGTATAAATCACCATTCCACTCTCTATCCTACCATTTTCTATTCTTTTCTATTCCTATCTTGCTGATGAGACATTGGAGATGGTGCTGTAACCTTGCAACCACCACTCCAAGTGTCTACACATGATTAACCTATGATCTTCTTAGCCATCCATTGATGCTATGCCTCCATCTCATGCCTAGCATATGTACTCCTTAATTTTTCTATTAACATCATGCCATTTTGTACCAAACAGAGTTGTAGGGTATGCTATGTTCATGTTTATCACTACTATATGATTCCAATCGAATTTCTATTAGTTCCCTTAGCTATTACATGCAATTTCCATATCAATGCAATCAATCCCAACTCATGCCATGATGTTTGTCACTTAAACTTGTTAGCTCAATTTGGGGCTTTTTGTTTGGACCATTGGATTGGGTAAATTTCTTGACTTATAGTGTCCTACTACTGTTTTTAAGCATTCCTCCAAGTTTCAGATTGATCCGAACAGCGGAAAACCAATTTCGGATGAAAACCCCCAAAATCCACTATTCTGTCCCGAAGAGAATTTTGGTCGATCCTTTTGGTCGATACCATCGACCAAGGACATCGACCAAAGTTGTTGCTGATAGCAACCTTGGCCAGTTTTGATCCAATTAGTATCCGATCTTCCCAATTTCTTCTCTAACTTATTATTGATGTTTGTTTAGGGTCTTAACAATTCTTTTGGACTATTTCTTGGTATTCTCAATTCATCAACAATTCAACCCAAGGTAAGAATGGTTATCTCCATAAACATATAGATCATCAACTTATGATTTATGTTCTTACTTATGAATAGAGTCTCTTGATTTCTTTTAAATCTTTTTAAGACTGTTATATATGTGTTAGAACAGTAGTATTGAAATCTTTATACTCTTGTCATGTTACATTACTATTCTTGTTTACTTATGTCTATGATGATTCATTTCAATATCATGATTTAACTTTTATGATAAGATGTATTGGATGCACGAAAGATGATGAACTTGAATATGTGATTGCTTACGTATAACTTGGGATTGGGGAGTGTCCTATTGACACTTTTGTCCTTAGGCATCAGAGGGAATAGTATGGGATGTTCTCCGATGGTGCCTATCGACACTCTCCTGGGTTATTGGATGACATACATAGGACTGTCTAGTTGGGTGGCTAGGTTTATACTTGTCGTGTCAGACCCGAATCGGAAGGGCATTGAGACCAAATGACCCGTGGTAGTGTATTGTTGGATGGGCGCTCTAGGCCGGTAACCAATCCGGTAGGGGACATAAACCATGCTACGGATACCCGAAAGGGGCCATTTATTGGTAGGGTTGCAAATGGATAAACTTGGGCTCACGGGCGCTCAAGACATGTAACCAATCCATGAGAGGACGTGAGAGCTTCCTATTTACTATTTGTGAATGACCAATAAGGTTGATGAGTCCGAAATCTGGGATTTTGCTGACTCTAGTGTGAAGGATACCAGAAAGGATCGCCGGGGGCGAGGAATGGACGTATCTGGATCTGACTTGACCGACTAAGTAGATGACTTGCATTGGGCTAGGCTTTACTGTGACATGCGCTAGTACTTATACCAAACGGTGATGTGAGAGAGCGGTGACCTATTCCCCTACCATGGTTTTTGAGATGACTTTATCGAACTTCCCTGGTAGACCCAAGATATCTTGTATGATTGAGGGGGAGTGACTGACCACCCAAAGAAGTATGGTGCTATGACTTAAAGCATGTCTACCCTAGAGACTAGCATTTATAGAGTTAGAATCATATTTGCATCATATGTTCCATATCACATTGCATTATGTTTGTTCTGTATGTGTATGATTTCTAATTATGGAATAACTACCTTGCTGAGTTCTTCGAACTCATTCCTTTTGTACAAATGTTTTTAGATTATCCTACAGGTACCGAAGATTATGATGGCACCCCCTTCGAGACGGACTATGATTCCGCATACTACCCTTCGGGTAGTGGCATCTGTGAAGATCCGAGTGTTGGTGCTGAGGAGGATTACTATTCGCACCAGGGTTAGCCCCACGGTTGTGCGGGAGCCGTAGAGCTGTGTTTTCTTCATCCGTACCATTGAGGAGACTATTATTAGAGTAGAAGAAACCCTAGCTTAGTGCCCCATTTCCCTAGTGTATTTATGGAGTATTTGGACCTGTAATTAACTTGTTGGATTTATCTTTTAGATACTTGGACATGTAACTAACTTTATCACACTTCTTTTCCGCTGCTCTGAGAGGGTGGTTATCATACCTTTTCTCACCTTTACGATTATGTTCACACTTTGATATTATCTGTTTTTCGCACTCTAATTTATTTAATCTTACCTTATTCATGATACTTAGTATTAGTTGTTTTTACCTTGATTATTATTGTTCATGATTATGTCATTGTGTATGTGGGAGGCATGGACCTACGAATCTTGATCCTTGGACTGTGGATCACATTCTCGGGTATTCCAGATGGGGTACCAGCTGGGTGGATGTGACAATACATTAGAAGTATAAAATACAAGAACAGTAAATAAAGTCATAGTTTCTTAAAGTAGAAACTAAAGAGTACGCGATCTATGTTATTATGAAATAACTGTCCTTACCTTGATTATCGCCGAAGATAATCCAAAGATCAAAGAGAGAGACTCCAAACTTAGCAAATAAACCCCTAACAATCATAGATACAACATTACGAAAGATACCTAAAAGATCAAAGAGCAAACGAATCAAATAGAGCAAAAAATGAAGCTACTGACATCATTGGTCGAGTGCTTGGTCTATTGACCCAGTCGACCAACCGAGTCAGTACGGAATTGCAGAAACTAGATTGGTCATAACTTCTTCGTTTGAAGTCGGATTGATATGAAATTCGAAGGGGAACTTCCTAGAATGTATTAGAACTATATAGGAAGGTAAAATCATCAAGTCAAGGTTAAAAGGTAGGTTCTTGATTTGAACCAAGAAGTTAGGGTTTCAACCTTATGGCTCTCATGAAAAGGCTATGATCACAGGATGAAAGGGAATAAATTGCTTGGCCAAATATAACAAGAAAATCATTGAATAATCAAGTTTAGATTAATCTAAACATTACCCATGAGGTTTCCCTCGCATGGGAGGTTACCAAAGGTTTCCAAAAATCAAACAAGGGTCAGGGTTTTAAGAAAATATTCGGCTAGGGTTAAGATCACGATGATGATCATAGATCTTAAGGAATAGAATGAGATCATGGAATAGATGGTTGCAAGAATGCAGCATCTTCTTCTTGATCTCAACCAAGAACAAGATCGAAGAAATAATAATTTAGAATTCAGAAGAGATACTAACCTTGAATTGACAGATCAGAGATGAGAGGCTTCAGATCTGCAAAGGAATCTTCGAAATCACCGAAAGAGTTTTGGAAAGTCTTCCCACGTTCTCTGGGTGTTTTAGGAGGCAACCGTAACTAAGAAACTCGAAGTAGGGTTAAATAGAGAGTGAAAAACCCTAAATCGAAGATTTTCTCGGATTTAACACACCATTGGTCGATTGATTGGTCTACTGGCCCCAATCGACCAACTAGTCGACCAATGCACAGTTCAACAACTTTGGATAGGGATTCGGAGGGCTATAAGGGGTCAAATTTAGTGGGGTTTTCTCCAACAAGTCAATCGAGAAGTCTAGTTTCTAGAAATACCTTTGGATTGAGCACGGCAGTTCATTAGGTACTTCAAATAATTCACCCCTCTTCGATGCGCAGATTCTCACTAAACACTGACAATGCTTCCAAGTATGGAGCACCATCAACAATATCCATGGGTTTCGGGTCACACACCATGTCTTTTATAGATAGGGCCCACAAAGACTTCTTCCTTCACTTCGGGACCTTGGATTTACCCTAAGGAAAGGTTTGACATGACTTCCTAAGGCTTTCAAAGGGTAGCAACACTATTATCAAGGTCCAACTTCAAGGTCAAACATTAAACTAACCTTTCTTCACCCAAAACAGATAGGGTGTCCTGGATAGGTTTGGGCTGGATTTCACTTTTACATTACGTAAGTTTTCCAAGAAAAGGAGGCGGCTCCCATCTCTCTCTCCCTCTCTCCAAGAAACGTAGGAAGGAGAAACCTAGTGGAGGTTTCCTTCCTTTGCCTTAGATCATTCTTCCATCTTATTTCCACACGGCATTTGGGTTGTGGAATACTTCCCTTTCCTTGTGATTGTGGTATCATCCTGGTAGAGATTTGGTGGTGGAACGAGAACGTGGATCCAGATTTACTTCCGCTGCAAATATTTCATAAAAGGGAAAGCGAATCCAGGTAAGGAATCTTTCCCCCGTCAATTAAATTGAATTGATATATTTGGAGTATTACCAACAATATTCATCCATTTTCTGGTAGATGGCTTCCATGTGCCTTATCCCTTGAGCAAAATACTCATTAGCCACAGTGTTCCCTTATCCCATTGGCTATGCCAAAAATGTTCCCTCATACAAATATGAGTGTGCCACTGATGTGTGATGTTGTGCATGAGCGTGCCATAGTCTCGAGGATTCAAAAAAGACATCATGCATCAATCTAACCTCCACATGAATGTAGGATACATCTCCTACCTCGACTTATCGAGGACTTTCCGAAGCCTTTTTGAAAGGCTACAAACTTGTAATCATCTTTTAGGGAAAGATGGAAACACAAGTCTCTTAGAGAGAAGACCCAAACTCATAATATACTAACAAAAAAAGAAAAAGAACAAAGAAGAAGATAAAATCTAAGATAAACTAATGGGTAAATATCACTTACCTCCTCCCTTAGCTGGACAAATAGCACTTACACCCCCTCTTAGTTGGATAATATCACTTACCTCCCTCTTACCTAGCAAATATATCAAACACCTCTCCTCTGTTAACTTTTTCGGTTAAATTTAACTTTACCGTTAAATATTTTTCTAAAACCCCAAATTACCCTTGGCTAAAAATATTTTTTATTTTAAACCCTAAATTACCATAATCACCCTGGCAGTTAAAATACTAAATTACCCTCAATTAAAATAATTGTTAAAAACCAAACCACCATAGTTAAAACTCAAATTATCTTTAATTATTAAAAGCCCAACATAACCTTTTAAAAATTTTTTATCAAACAATTAAAAAAAAACCAAAATAGTAGTACGTGTTTAATTTTATATACATTCCTTTTTTTTTTTTTAATTGCATTTTTTATTTTACTTGATAATAGTAAGTGTTTTTTAATTGTTTTTATAATTTTTTTAAAAAAAAAAAGGGTATGTTGGGCTTTTAATATTAAGATAATTTGGGTTTTAACTATGGTGTTAATAATTATTTTAATTGAGGATAATTTAGTATTTTAATTGTGATCATTTTACTAAAGTATGAATATGATTACTGGGAATACGATTAAGTTACCTTCTTTGTATGGAAGTTATAACTTAAATAGTATGTAACTTTTAATCATGTCTGTTGAACTCGTTCGAGCCTTCTTCTGGTAATCGTCGGATCTTGGCGGTTAGACCCGTTAGTGGGGTGATGGACAACTTCCCTTGATCACACGATCTTTTGTTGCGGTTGTGGCAGTTATCCAAGTTTGCACGATCGTCAGCTTCCGCGAGTGCTGATAACCGTCTCCTTATGGGTTATCCATCCCAAGAATCCCGGAAGTGTGCTTGCCTATTGATCGTGCAAGGTTTCTTCCTTAGCACGCTATCTTCAAACCCGGTTTGTTCGAACCTAAATCGGTCGGGTCATTCCCAACCGGGGCCAAGGGTTGAACCAAGAATGGACCCGGTTCAACGATATTTTTCTCGTATCACTATTTTACCCTCATCTTAACTATAAAACTTTAAGTAAACTTGCACACAAATGAAGAGAATGAAATTCTCACCATAATCCATAATAGCCTTTCTGTTATGGATTTTGGAGGTTTTTCTATTATTTTAAATAAAAATAAAACTAAAAATAGATGCCAAACAATTTAAAATAATTAAAATTTCTCATAATTGAAAATGATAATTGATACCAAAAGAGCCTTAAGTGTAGAAGAGGATTTGTTTTTGACACAATGGTAGCAACCTCCTATATAGATCAATAAGGGTTCCAACCTCAGTTCCTGCACTCGTTGCCCTCACCCCGGCCCCCAACCATTGCTTTCTCATACCTAAGGCGTATGGGCCCAGTCCTTGTGACTAGTTTGATGATGACTCAAAAAAGAGCCAAACAATACCGGCCATCGTCCATGCTCAGCCCAAAAAAACTGTATGGATTTAACACACAATCCAAACTGGCCCACCTTATCCGGTCCATTCTGGTCACTGTAATCCGGTCCAACCTACTTGCAGAAAACAGAAAACTGGTTTATGAGGTCCTTGTGATCTTATCTCTTTTTAAAGGTAGCACTGAAGTCGTTTTCCATTGTTTTCCTCAAACCAAAAAATTTGAAAAAAAAAGTTATAAATCAAAATCGTCTTCTCTTTTTTATACCAAAAAATGGGAAGAAGAAAAAAAATGTCACCTTCCATTGTATATAGATAAGCAATTTAATCCATAAACAAAGGATAAGATAACCACTACCTACCTACTCAGCTACTCTTAGTCTCTTGCTTTAGCTCTCAGGATCCACGTCATCTTGGAAATCAAAATTTATCCAAATTGATTCTTGTATTATTCTTGCACGATATCATCACTTTGAGTAAACGAAATATATATTCAAATTATTAGTGATCAGCCTCTACACTCAACCTCTCATATCATATCATATCATGCTCTTTCATAGTTTAAGATTGTTGCGTTCAAAACCAACCTCTATGCTACCCGATTGCCAACCATGTTCTTTGCCCATTTGCCATTATTGTATTGGTTGCTTTGTTTACATTTGAAAAAGAAAAATGTATACATTTCCATAATTAGCTTGGACTAATTCATATTGAGTCACATCTCAGATTATTCCAATTTTGGTTTGTTTCTAAAGCAAAAGAATTTGATTTATTCTAATGTAACTACAAGTAGCTATGATCTTGTGTCATAAATGTAATATAATGAGTCTTTATTTACAACCAAACAGAACATGATAGAACAAAGAAAGATATAGTCATTAGTCCTTACGCAATGAAAACTACATTTAAAGTTGTTATCATCTAGGAATTTTGTACATTCATTTACGTATTCATATGTCATCATTTTATTTGAGGTCTAAAGTATTGGTATCGAGCATCGTATCGATCAGGTAATTTTAAGAAACATATTATCGACATGTCGAATATTGTATTCTATTTTGTCAATATAATATTTCGGTACAACCTAAAACATACCCCTAGAAAGAAAGAGAGACGTATGGGGGTATATACCATGTCAACTACATCTAATGTAGATATATATCACCTAAAATGATATCGTATTGTAGGATACTTTTAACCAAATAGCTTTATTCGTAAATTTTCTTTGGAAAATGGATGTCATAATCCTTGTACATCTTTACCATATTATGCAATTGATACACTATCAACACTTATCAAGATTAATAAGGTGCATAACCAATATATGTGTGATTTGATATCAAGACATGATTTCAATTATCTTAATTGAAATCAATAAAGTTATTTTGACTTCACACCGTAATGTGCAATCTTAATTCTTTTGCAATAGGTCATTTTTTTAGAAAATAGTAAAAGTGTTCCCGTTGATTATGACTACTATCAAATTCAAGTATTTCCACAGAACATTAGATGTTGACATCCTAAGAAATTTCTGTTTTTTGGGTAAGACATCCTTATAGAAATTCTACTGAGCAAAAAAAGACATCCTTACGAAAAATTAAGACTCTTTCCATGTATAAATGATTTTTCCCCTTAGAAAATGTACAATATTATTCATAATATTCATAATGTTTAATCTTATCACAATGAGTTAATCAATTTTGAAACAAATTTACTAGGTTTTTAATTGTCATCATCAATCCAATCACAATTAGTGGCCCATAGGTGGAAGCGTGGACAAGAAAGGAGGGATAGCTACTTGAACATGAAAACTCCTTGATGTGATTCAAAGATTCCATTCAAAATGTCATATGTTGATTAAAACAACTATTTTCAACTTAAGTAAGGAATTGCCTTTTGTGCTTCTATTAGAATCATGGTTTAAAGTATTCTACGATACGATACTTATCAATACATATCTACATATGATACAGTTGATACCATACATATTAATGTCACTCTTATTTTAAAGGGCATATATTGAATTGCACCAAAATGTATATGCCAATACGATACAATACTCCATATGAGACCATATGAGACAATATGTCTCTTGAAATCACCTAACCGGTATGATATTTCTTACCAATGTTTTGGCCAACTATAAATCCACTTTATTTTGTTATTTAAATACACAAGCTGAAAACTCATTATTAAATGCTTATTTGATGCAAAAATTTAATTCTACCTATTATAAGACTTCACCAACCAAATACTCTTTTATTCTCCTCTTCCTTGTGTTCTGTCTTAAAAAGTAGAGCTTTTTACTTGGCACCCACTATTATTGGTGTGAAACCCAGTCCTAACCTTGACCCGGAAACCCTGTTGTTTGTAGGTCCAATGACTCGGAGTAAAGGAAGAAGTCAACTGTGGGCTATCTCAATGGAAGATATGAAGTTTGACCTTGAACCCATGGATGTTGATGTTGGTGTTCCAATTATGGAAACTTTCTCGGAACTAAAGAGGAAACTACACCTAACTGAAGATGAGATTAGTTGAAAGACTTGGAGTATTATCTGACTTGGTTCGAAGGCATTTCTACACCCTAGGTAAGTCACTTGATGTGTGTGTAAAAGCTCTTTAGGTTTGGTGTTCATTGATCCTCCAAATCCCAACCTTGGCCTTGCTGTCCTGCTTGGTCGACTGGGCCAATCGACCAATGAGATCGGATTTTTCTAATTAGGTCGTGGCTGCTCTATTTAAGTCCACACTCGAGGTTATTTCGTCTCCTCTGCCTCCTAAACCTCTGGAAGGAGTCAGACCGCCATTCCAATCAATTTCTTTGCACCCTAGGTTGGATTCTTGCAAGAACTCTCGCATTTTTCTTCTTCTTGCATCGAAAGGTATGTCTACACTCTCTTCTTCTTCCCCATCTCTATTTTTCTTTTCTTTTTGGGCTGAGACAGTAGAGTAGATGCTGCATCCTCTGTTGCAAGCATCTTTCCACTCATCTCTCATGGTTTCCTAAGGATTAATGGCTAATATAATGATTATGATCATGATCATTGCAACCTTTTGAAGGAACCATGATCTTCTTCTTTGATTCATCTCTTGATTTGAATTCTTATAGTCTTAAATCTGTTTTCTTGATTAAATTAGTGTACAATCGCTATGGTTTCTTTACTAGATTAGTAATCTATCGAATCCCTGGTTTTCCCTTCATGATCGTACCATGTTTTCTTCAACCCTGACTGTTACTTTTATGGTAAGTTTTGTTTCCTTATTTGTATCTTTAGGTTTTGATCAATGATAGTGTTAGACTTGCTCTTTAGTACTAGTACACTGTCATTGTGATTCCTTTCTTGTATGGTAGTGTTTCAGATCGCAAATTTCTATTTTCGAATCAGAAAACTCTGTTTTTGTATGTTACTGACTCAGTTGGTCGACTGATTGGTCGATTGGGTCAGTAGACCAATCAATCGACCAATGAAGACAATAGCTCTTTTCTTGGTCTGTTCTAATTCGTTTGATCTCCTGCCTTTTAGACTTCTTTCCTAATAAGGTATGTATACTTGTTTAGGATCTTCTTGCCAAGTTTAAAAAGATTCTCCTTGATTCTTGGGATTCTCTTCAAAGTTATATAAGGTAAGGAGGGTTACTTCTATAATTACATAGATTGTGTGATATTAGCTTCTATATTAGAATCATTCAGATTCTTTTATGGATACACTACTGATGTACTTACTTCAATTACAGTAGCATTACTTACTTGTATTCTTTGGTTTACAAATGTCTTTTATTGTCAATTGTATATGAGATGGATGATATTATTATATACTTTCTGTATGAGGAGTTACTAGAATTGTGCATAATATGAATGACTGATGATTGTGACTGATTAGGTATGGTTCAAGATGGAGAGGTGTCCTTTTGACATTTATGTCCTTGGACATCAACGGAAATATTATGGGATGTTTTCGGGGGTGCCCATTGACACCTTCTTGAATTGTTGGTTGTCATATCTAGGGCTGTCTAGCAATGTTTGGCTAGGATGTCCCTGTTATATCATACCCTAGTCGGAAGGGTATTGAGACCGGACGACCTGTGGTAGCAATGGGGATTCATGGGCGCTTAAGACCCGTAACCAACCCGTGAGAGGACAAGAATCACATTATGGGGGCCATTCATTGGTAGGGTTGCATATGGATAGACTTGGACTCATGGGCGCTCAAAACCGGTAACCAACCCGTGAGGGGACATGAGAGCTTTCCGTTTACCATATGTGGATAACCAATAGGGTTGATGAGTCTGTAGTCCAGGACTATGAGGACTCTAGTGTGAAGGATACCGGAAAGGATTCCGAGAGGGGAGGAATGAACGTATTTGAAACTGACTTGATATGACTAAGTAGAAGACTTGCATTTGGCTAGGCTTAACCCTGACATGCACCAGTACTTAGACCAATGGTGATGTGAGAGAGCGGTGACCTATACCCCAGCCATGAACTGTCCCGAGGGATGGAGGACCCATTACCAACCTGAGCCGAGTGACTGAGACTTACCCAAAGAAGTATGGTGCTATGACTTAAAGCATGTCTGCTAATAGAGACTAGCATACATAGAGTTAGATTCATACATACATTGTCTGCTTCATATCATATTGCATTATGCTTTGCTTTATAATCCTGCCATTTATGTTATTGTGGATTTAACCTGCCTTATTGGGTTTCTTTCGAGACTCACTCCTTTTGTACCCTATCTTTTGTTAGACTTCTCTATAGGTTCGGATTACTATGACGGTACGTACTAGGAAGCACAGGGTGAAGAGGAATATTTCCCGCAAGGTGATAGCTGTTACGATGATTACTGTGAAGATCCCTCGGGTGGTCATGCTTTGTACCATGATTAGTCTATTGGTGGAGTGGAAGCGTCCTTGCCTTATCTCTGAAGTCTACACTTACAAGGACATTCTTTACAAAGTTGAAAACATAGTTACTTCTGTTACTTCTTTTTGGGATTAGTTGTAATCTCTTTTCTTTCCATTTTGAGCTAGTTTTCCGCTGTTTGTTAGAGTGAGTTTCCGCCTCACTTTACTCCTTGATATGACATTATCTATTATCTTTTCGCACTCTGATGATATATGATCTTTTCTTCCTTATTTGGATCTCTCATTTATATTGACACAATGATTATTTACGTTCATGATTATGTTATTGCTTATATGGGAGGATGATTTCCTCGATACTTGTTCTTTGGGACTGTGGATCACACACCCGGGTATGCCAGTTAGGGTACCGGCTGGGGGGATGTGATAATTGGGGTGAAACTATTGTCCACCCACTATTATGACTTAAGTTACATGACACCCACTTTCAAAATTACAGGTACCCACATTTTGTATTTTTTGTTAAGTGATGGATAAAATGATCTAAATGCCCTTACCTCCATCTAACTCATTTAAAATTTGAAATTCAAATTAGCTAAATACCCTTTGAGCAATAAAATTGCCTAAAATAACTTTAGGCAAGTGAAGGGAGGATTCTTTCACCTATCTTCTTCATATCCCTCGCCACAAGAACCCATCACCGCTGAAAAACACTACACCCCCTCCCCTTGCAGGAGACCACCGTCCTCACTACTGGCTTTCCCTCTACTAGAAGGGGGTTCAGACGTTCAAGACGACAACGCAACTCTAGTCCGCATGATTTCAATGGGGCCCACCAATGATATCCTAGTCCGACCTTCTGCTACGTGCTTTGCTAACTTCATTTTGGTCTTCACTCCAAAATGTTACTTTAGTAGCAGAAAAGTGAAGAGAAGAGATGGAAGAGGAAATTAAAATGTTTGAATGAAATGTGGCAAAGTTATTCGATCGACCAACATTTGAAGACAAATGGTGCTTTGATTGCAATTTCCTTCAGTATCAAAGTCTTTGGTTGTTGCTAGACAATTCTACCCACAAAAACTCTGATGCTGCAACTCCAATTTATTTTCACTATTTCTCCCTCGCTGAAACTCTAAACTTCTAGAGAAAATTTATTTCTATGGTAATAAAGCATAGAAATATTGGGTTCAGTTCTAGTCAACTCTCTGTCCTTATCGTTCGATGCCTCTCATCAACTCCTTCGACTCACTCATTGGACTGGAATTATCACACCCCAACCATTGGTATCGGACCCACCCAACAATCGATGGGAGTGATCTACAACCACAAGATCCACAGTTACATCATCAGTAATAAATAATACAAAAAATTCCATAATATATGAGAATGAACAGTTCAATAATTAATTAAGAAAATAAATGAATCTAAGAAATCCTAATCAAACTGAAAAAAATCAAAGAATATCTCAAAAGAGCGTATCCTAAGGTAGGTAACAAGATATGAAATAGGGTTTATGACAATAGAAGCAAAATTATTCAAAGATTACCTTATACGTAGTGCACTGTTGGTCTAGTAACCTTCTCCACCTAAGAATGTAGACCCTCACGAATTGATTACCTTTGTTGGATCCCATTCTTAACCCTATGGTCAACCACATATTGTTGGGGTGGATGCTGTCATGTCCCCTCACGACACCCAAACCACCTATTGGGTGCCCATGAGCCCAACCCTACCATTATATGATAGACAATGGACCACTAAGTCTCCTCACAGACTGGCTATTGTTGATGGATGATACAAAGTCATGTCATTGCCATCACGGTTCACTCAGCTTCAATACCCCTGCCAAAAGGGTAACAGCGTGTGTGGGCTCCTAACGATGCAATCTAGACCTCTTAATCATGTAGGACAACCATGAAAGTGCTTGGGGGCATCAGAGGACAGTGTCCCATACCACATACCCTGATATCCCAAGCTAGGAGCACCCATCTAGGTATTCCCCAATCATAGTTGCACCAAGCACACCATTCCTCACCGTACAAAGTAATAAAAGGCATTTATCATCACTCATGACACATCACCATCATATAAACATGTATAACAATAAATGCAACAAGATACAAGACTAGTGACAAGTATAGCAAAGCAAACAGTTCATTATAGCATCAGTTCAGATATACATGCAATTGTTACTTTACCTGTTTCAGCAGAAAAGTATTGGTAATCATGCTAGATCTCACCAAGTGAACACACTAACAGGTTCCAGAATACCCCTAGATTAATATTATAAGGTTGCATTAGGGTTTGAGAGTCAAGTTGAGTAAAATCAACATCACCACAACCACTATGACCCAGCTGGTTGGTGGGTCAATTGACCTCCCCTCTCTTGGGCAGAATTACAAGTCCGATATTCAGACTTTTGATCACCCATCCTCAATTTGATTTTAGATTGATTTAAGTCCAAACTTCGTTCTTAGAAATCTAGAGAGGCCACTAGACAACAGATCATAGAAGAAAAATAATCTAAATTCACATCATCTTCCTCAACAAGATCTGTGAAATCCCCATATTTCTAACCCGTTAATCCATGATTTTAAGACCGCGAACTCGGGCCTCGAATCAACGGCAATTGTGGGCCATTCAAGTTGAGCTCAAAGATTCGAAAGTGGACCCAATGCTAGTGGATGAACCTTGAGGACTTGACCTCTCTCCTAGGGTTTAATAGGAGAGAGAAGATCAACCATGACAGTGTTAAAAGAGAATTTTGGCACTTCCATAGACCGACAATGGAGAGTCCAATTGGCGAGGTAAATATACCCAAATGTAGATATTCGAAAGGTCTTTCATTCAAGCCAAGATTCACCAAATTCGGACCTTGGTTGAGGGATCGACATCGTCGACTGGACCGACCCCCCCAATATCGGGGCAAAATTGGAAATTTGTGTTTAAAACCCTATTTTAAGCTCCTATTCACTCCTACATGCATTTTATAATGCTAGTGCGTGGCTGAAGCTTGGAGAGGAGGAGAAAAAAAGGTGAAGCTTGATTCTCAACCACACACCAAGACTTGAATCCTAGTGGAATCATTGAAAAATGTGAGAATCCTTCAAACACTCTTCTTTAAACATAAGTGTGTGGGGTGGTTTCTTCACATTAAATGTTGGATTTCGGTAGTTGAGGCATGTTAGGTGTAAGGAATGCTTGTAAGTAGTTTTCTTTATGATTCTTGTTAGTTTGTGAGTAGTTTGTGCGAATCGTTGCAAACGATTTTGTGTTTTAACTCTCAGAAATGCCTGCGAGCACTCGCGAGAGACAAAATTTGTGGCTTTTTGATTAAAAAAGAATTGAGTCAAATTGATGATACCATTAGGACCCTGTTACTACCAATTAGACATTCTCAAAGTTTCATTTTGATTCAACTTCGAATCAGTGGTGAAATAATGACTTTTTGCCAAAACTAGGTTGAGAACGACGATTTTGAAACCATATAACAGATTGGATTTTTGTGGGATGATTTTGGATATCTTTTGAAACCCAATTAAGTTCTGATTGATGTCTATTACTTCTCTTATATGATTAGGATTATTTTGAGTATAACCATCAACACTTGTGAGCCAATTTTTGACTTTGAAGAACAAAAATCAAATCGAAAGGTGAGGAATAAACTAACCATGTCTTGTATGTTTAAGCATGCTATTTTCATTCCATTAGTGATATGAATTGCTTTAGTTTATCATGATATGCTTGTGTGTGACTTTGTGCGAACAGAAGGTATGATTGTATGAATGTGTATTATTCTTTCTTTTGAATCTTATATTATTAATATGAGAATGATATGAGAGTGTATGAGAATGAATGACATTGAATGGGATTATTCCTCTCATTCTGTTTTACCGGCTAGGGTTGTGGGTCTGCCCATTTCCTTGGAGACCTTATATGATTGTATTTAGACCTAAGTACATGAATGCTAGGTGTCTAGTAAGTGTTGGGTTTGGTATCTTTATGAGTGCTATTACCCTTCCGGTATGGGTATTGAAGCCGGTTAACCCGTGATGTTAGTGGCTGGGTCCTAAGTGTGAAGTAGTTCCACTATCATCATAGAGTTGTAGGGTTGCATATAATATAGATAATGGCTCATGGGCGCTCAAGACTGGTAACCAACCGTGAGAGGATATGGAGAACATCCTGTCCATTATATGTGGATGACCACTGGGTTAAGCAATAAGATCCAACAGATGCCTCCTGCTGAGGATACCATTCATAGGTGGGAAGTATTGACCCAAAAGGCACTAGGTATGAGGGGAGATCCTGGACCATATGTAGTACGAGACCATATGACTTTGCATTGGGCCTAGAGTTATCCCTGACATGTGCCAAATCACATGCTAAATGGTGATGTGAGAGAGTGGTGACCTATACCCCACCCATGGCTTGACAAAACTTTACCCAATAGCCGCAGAGAACCCAATAGACGTCTCTTGTTGAGGGAGAGTGACTAAGCCCGCCCAAAGGAGATTGATGTTTAAACTTAATGCATGTCTACCCTTGGGACTCTATGATAGAGTTGGGGGCATACATCATAATTTTGCATTTATATATTAATGTCATTACCTATATTTTCATTTATGAAAAATACCATTATAAATAATATTGGTTATGGATGTCTATAATCCCCAAAGAAATAATAGGAAAATGTATAACTTCTAATTGAACATCTCAGCCAACTCACCATGCAATCTTGGCTATCTATGTGAAATCCAACCCTATCCTAACCCTAACCTTGACCCGGAAACCTGGTTGTTTGTAGGTCCGAAGACTTGGAGTAAAGGAAGAAGCCAACTATGGGCCATCTCAGTGGAAGACATGGTGTTTGACCCAGAACCCATGGAAGTTGATGATGGTGTTCCATACTTGGAGGCTTGTGCTGATCTGGAAAGGAAGCTGCAGCTTGTTGAAGATGAGTCAAGTTGATGGACTTAAAGTATAGTTGGACATGATTCGAAGGCATTTCTCTATACTAGGTAAGTCATATGTTGTGTTGGGAGAAGCCCATGAGGTTTAGACTTGAGTTGGGCCTCCAATTCCCTGTCTGGGCCTTGCTGACCAACTTGGTCGACTACTTGGCCAACAGGTCCAGAAATCCGAGAAAATCTTCTGTTTAGGGTTTTTCACTTTCTATTTAAGTAAACTTCGTGTTTTTTAGTATCCTTTGCCTCCAAAACTCTCAGAGAACATGGGAAGACTCTTTCAAAGCTCTCTTTGGTGATTTCGAAGGATCTTTGCAAGATCTAAAGCTTCTCATTTCCGATCTGTCAATCCAAGGTTAGTGATCTCTTCTGTGTTGTGATTTATTCTTCTATGATCTTATTCTTGATTGAGACTATGAAGAAGATGCTGCATCCTTGCAACCATCTCTTCCATAATCTCCTTCCATTCTCAAGGTTTAATGACATTTACATTAATCTTCGCCATGATCCTTGAAAAACCCTCATAAAACCATGATCTCCCTTTTTGATTCACTTTCTTAACATGATTGGATCTAATTTTCATGATGGACTTGTGTATGATATATGCTTATCTTCTACTAGGATGAGATTTGATCATCTCTAGTCTTTCCCATTGATTCATAGTATATTTTTCATCGAAAACTAGGGTTTTCACCAAATTGGGGAATCATGATTACGAATTGGAAGGTAGTGTTTTTAATCATTGTTAATGCCTAATCTATACTCCTTTAGTGTTAGAACACTGTTCTAAAGGTTTCCTCCAAGTTTCGTAGAGTTTTGAATCTTGTAGATTGAGTTTTGGATCAAAATCCATGTTTTTGCTTCGTACTAACTCAGTTGGTCGACTGGGTCAGTACACCAACCAATCGACCAAGCAAGTTAGTAGCTCTATTTTTCGCTCGGTTTGATTCATTTGATCTCCAATCTTTTAGGCCTCTTTCCTAATGTTGTATCTATGATTGTTTAGGGTTTATTTGTTAGGTTTGGAACCTCTCTCTTTGATCTTTGGATAATCATCAATGCTATTTAAGGTAAGGACAGTTATTTTCATAATAACATAGATTTCGTGTATTTTAGTTTCTAATGACGGAAACTCTTAGATTCGCTACTGATATTGTACTTTATCATTATGATGTACTACTGTAAGTACAGTAGCACCTTACTTATGTTTTCTCTTTCATTATTTAAGTATATATGTATGCTTACTCATGTATGTTGTTTAATGAATTGATCATGCTTTTATATATTCTCTTATATGATGAGATGTCGGTTATGTATGATGTGATTGATTAGATATGATTTGGGATTGGGAAGTGCTTTTGACATTTCTGTCCTTGGATATCAATGGAAATAGTATGGGATGTTTCCAGTGATGCCCTTTGACACTTTCCCGAATTATTGATTGTCATACCTAGGGTTGTCTAACAGTGTTTGGTTAGAAATACCCCATTATATCATACCCGATTCGGAAGGGTATTGAGACCGAACGACTTGTGGTAGTAATGGGGATTCATGGGCGCTCAAGACCGGTAACCAATCCATGAGAGGACATGAATCACATTGTGGATACTTGTGAGAGGCCATTTACTGGTAGGGTTGCAAATAGTAAACTTGGGCTCATGGGCGCTCAAGACCAGTAACCAATCCGTGAGGGGACATGACAGCTTCCCGTCTATTATTTGTGGATGACCAGTAGGGTTGATGAGTCCGTAGTCAGGGACTATGCTGACTCTAGTGTGAAGGATACCGGAAATGATCGCTAGGGGTGAGGAATGGACGTATCTGGATCTGAGTTGATATAACTAAGTAGAAGACTTGCATTGGGCTAAGTTTTATCTTGATATGTGCAATACTTAGACCAATGGTGATGTGAGAGAGCGGTGACCTATACCCCAGCCACGGATTGTCCTGAGGGATGAAGGACCCACTACCAAACGGCGTTGTGTGATGAGACCTTCCAAAAGAAGTATGGTGCTATGACTTAAAGCATGTCTGCCAATAGAGACCAGCATACATAGAGTTAGATTCATACATTCACTGTTTGTTTCATATCGCATTGCATCATGTTATTTATGTTGTTGTGAATTAACTTGCCTTGCTGAATTCATTCGAACTCACTCCTTTTTGTGCAATCTCTTTTGTTAGATTACTCTCACAGTCTTGAATACTATGAAGGCCAATATGAAGAAGCACCAGTTAAAGAAGCGTACTACACACAAGGTGTTGGCAACAATGAAGATCACATTGATGATCCCACGAGTGATCACGTTGCGTACGACAATTAGACCTAATGTGGAGTGGGAACGTCTGAGTTGGATTGATGAAGTCTATACTTATGAAGACGTTATCTATAGAGTAGAAGACTCTTAGTTTAGTTGATTTCCATTTCTTTATTTTCCTTTAAGAACAGTTGTATTTCTTTTAGACTTACGTGCTACATTTTCGCTGTAACTGTGGAGTGAGATTCCGCCTCACTCTATTCCTTTTTGATGTTTACATTTGGTATTATTTTTCCGCACTCTGATTATACTGTCATTCATTTCCTTATTTGGATCTTTTATTTATAATATTTACACATTGATTATACCTGTTCATGATTATGTTGTTGTCTATGTGAGAGGATGATTTCCTCGATACTTGATCTTCGGGGCTATGGATCACATACTTGGGTATGCCAGATAGGGTACTGGCTATGTGGATGTGACAATCTATATTTCCATATCAACTGGAGATCATAGCTGCTTCAGCTCACAATATGGACCTTCTGTCATATGCAATAATCTATCCTTCCATACCAAGGTCATCCATACATTTTGACAAAAAAAAAAAAAAAAAAAGGTCATCCTATTGTGTACAAGAATCAATTTGAACACTTGCATTCTATAATGATCATATGTACATATTGTATTTCCTTGTAAACTCTGAAGAAATAAAAACATTGTTAGTTTTCTTACTTTCAAGATCCAAAATCTGACGAAGACACATAGTTTTCTCCGCAAAAAGTGACTTCTCTTGCTCCCACACGTGCTCTTTGACTTCCTCCAAGCCTTACTGCCTACTTGGAATAAATAATGATGAAATCAAGGTTTTAAGCCTTAAATAGGCGTTTTGAAAGTGAAAATTCCGAAATTGCCGATACAGTTTCAATCGACCACTTGGAGAAACTGTCACCTAATACTTTATAGTACAAAGGTGGTTTGTTACTCCAATTGGACCAAAACATTAATACATGCCTAGTAATCAATCTAAAGGCTCTTACTTAGATAAAGACATCTCTCAACTTTGTCACTTATGAGCTAAAAATCCACTTGCCCAAACCATCTGGGTTTTTGTAAGATCTTCTTTCAATTTTCAACAAAGTGGCAGTACCACCATCTCCATCATTCAGATTTATGGGTTCTTGTACCAAATCAATGGTTTGAAGTTGGACGGCCCACAACTTCTTCTCATTGAATGTTCGAGTTCTCGGACCTGCAATTAAGGTTTCAGATTAACATCCTAGGGATTATCACACATAATGTCAACATTACCCCGTTTTTCAGTACTACCACCATAAGTTCCTACTAGACTGCTTAAAGGGACCGAAAGTACTTCTACTGGCCCCATTTTTAATGTCCACAAGTGAAGAGATCAAACTGAGTGTCTAAGTCTTTTTTGGTTTAAATAACACCTACACCTTAGACTATTTGCTTTAAATGCATTTATTAAAATAGTAGCTTTGGAAACTCACCAATGATAATAGGTGCAGGTATATCCGATGAACTAACTCGGGATAGATGGAGCATTGGATTGTTGTGGGATGAAATAATTAAAGTTGTACAAAGAGGGTGGATCACATCAGGACAATTTTTGAAGCATTTATTAGAAACCACCTGGATAGTGATACAAAGAGCAAAAAAAAAAAAAAAAAAAAAAAAAAAAAAAAGGATGTCCAACTACAATACATATGGTGTGATTATACTGTATGAGAAATATTTATCACAGGCAAACACACCACCCATTTATCCCCACTATTTTCCCTATTTTGATGATGTTGATACCAATCACATCCAAATTAGAAGTTTGTAACTTAAAACATGATGAAGCTAAAGACTAGCTTTTTAGCTTATCAAATGAACATATAGGGCTATATTACAATGAGACCATGTCTCATATAGGATGTAGTCACCAAGTTTGGTCTCTATAAAATCTTATCGTTATCATAAAAATAAAAAAAAAGAGCCTTCCTTGGTTTTAGTAATAGATAAAAATTACTTCATCATTGCACCAAACTTCATGAACTTGGCATCGGATAAGCTGCGTCTGACTACCCAAAAACGAATGCACTCAATCATTCCTACCACATAGTTCTTTGAACCTGTACGTACGTCCGACTGAAATAAAATGGAACATGCAAGTGTCCTTCCGAAAAAGGAGCTACCGCTCAGTCGAACCTTGTCCTTTATTAGGTTAGGAAACCCTGCACATATCAAAACAACAAACATAATTTATTCAAAGCATATTGTGAAGCTACAAATATGTTATTCAACCTTGGGGTTTTTTCACTTTTTGTAGTGTTCCATCCCATTGAAGTAAATGTAACTCTCTAACCCACTTGTCTACATTGAGAATGATATAATGGCCATTGTTTCATGGCTCTATCCGAAGCGGGGATTGAAGATAAAAGATTTGCATAATTAAACGCCCTTTGCAGGAGAAGAACTGTGGAAAATTTAAATGACCTTTATTTTTTATTGTTGAGAAACACATTTATAATATATAACTCTGGTGTTGATAGGTTAATTTGGAAGTGTTGGAGCGCGTGGAGATTATTAAGTCTCATATAAGTATGTAGCTATATTGATTACTATATGTATTGTATTAAGTTAATCTTTTATGATTTGACCAAGAATTATTTTATGTATTTGTAGTGTATTCATTTCATGTTTTAAAATTTTCAGGTAAGAATTTAATGTTTTAATTAGCTGTTTAGATTATTTGGTCATTGTTTTAATTT